>NC_050467.1:31438895-31738895 GCF_013373865.1 Monomorium pharaonis | reverse complement strand
ATCCGTGTGCTCCGACAGTTGGCCGCCGACGAGGGGTCGACTTTCCCTAGAGCCGCGGAGGCCCTGAGACACGACGCCTATATGGATGACATCCTGGCCGGCGCTGCCAACCTGGCCGATGCGAGGCGTCTGCGACGAGAATTAACGTCGCTGTGCACGGCGGGCGGTTTTCCCCTGCGAAAATGGACCGCCAACTGCGCCGCGCTTCTGGAAGACGTACCCGCCGAGCACCGAAGTCCGCGCGCAGCGGATGACTTCTTGCCGGTTGCCGAACATTCGGTGCTGGGTCTTCGCTGGAATCCGGAAAGCGACTGCTTTTCACTTATCGTCCGGCCCCCTCCGGCAGTGGCGCCTACGAAGCGGTCGCTGCTGTCTGCCTCGGCGCGGCTGTTTGACCCGCTGGGGTGGTTGGCGCCGGTCACCGTCCTCGCCAAGCTGCTGATCCAGACGACCTGGTTGCAGCAGTTGGATTGGGACGCCCCCTTGGCCGCGACCGAGGCCGCCGCCTGGTCCCGGCTCGAGGCCGAGCTCCATGACCTGGAGGCACTGCGGGTGCCCCGATGGTTTCGAGGCGATGATCCCACGGTGCGGATCGAGCTTCATGGCTTTTCCGACGCGTCGGAGAGAGCGTACGCCGCGGTGGTGTACCTTCGCTCGTCGTCGGACGGGGAGACGTCTGTCTCCCTCGTGTCGGCAAAGACCAGAGTGGCTCCGCTGAGGCGCGTGTCGCTGCCCCGTCTGGAACTCTGCGGGGCCGCTCTCCTCGCTGGACTGGTCGACCACGTGCGGTCGACCTTGGACCTGTCGGACGTGCCTGTTCACCTGTGGACAGATTCGACGGTTACCTTAGGCTGGATTCGGGGGCACCCGGCGAGATGGACAACCTACGTCGCCAATAGGGTCGCCGAGATACAGCGCTCGGTGCCAACTGCCCGATGGCATCACCTACCTGGCCGGATCAACCCCGCGGACTGCGCTTCTCGCGGGATGCCCCCCCGAGAACTGCTCTCTCACACGTTGTGGTGGGACGGGCCGGACTTCCTGCGCAGAGATGCTTCGCTGTGGCCGGGGGAGTCTGAACCGCTGGACCCAAGCGACCTCCCGGAGCGGCGACCGCTTCCGTGCCTCGCGACCTCGAGGGCGCCCGAACCGGAGGAGCTCACCCGTTTCTCCTCGCTGCGGAGATTGCTGCGGGTCACTGCCTGGATGCGTCGATGGTCTCGGCTTAGCGTGACCGGGGCTGCGGAGTCGCCGGTGGGATCTGCCTCCTTGGATGTCGAGGAGTTGCGCCTGGCCTTGGAGTGCTGGCTCAGGGTGGTGCAGGGCGGTGCCTTCCCTCTGGAGCTCACGGCCATCGCTGCGGGTCGGGCGCTCCACGCTGGGAGCTCGCTCCGGCGTCTCGGCCCGATGGTGGACTCCCGTGGAATCTTGCGCGTGAGTGGCCGCCTAAAGCATTCACTGCTCGACGTAGAGCAGCGACATCCGGCGATTCTGCCTCCGGAGTCCCATCTGACCTTGCTGGTCGTCGGTGATAACCATCGACGAACACTCCACGGCGGCACTCAGGCGACGCTGGCGGCGATTCGACAGCGGTACTGGATCCCCCGGGGACGACAGCTCGTGAGGCGTTACATCCATCGTTGTACGCGCTGCGCCCGATGGCGGGCGGCGACCCCGCAGCCTATGATGGGCAGTCTGCCTCGAGCACGAGTCACGCCTGGACGTCCCTTCCTGTGCACAGGAGTGGACTTTGCTGGCCCGGTGCTGCTCCGGACCAGCCGGGGTCGCGGCCATAAAGCGTACAAGGCGTTCCTGGCCGTGTTTGTTTGTTTCAGTTCCCGGGCGATTTATTTGGAGGTAGTAAGTGACTACACGGCGGATGCCTTCCTGGCGGCCTTCCGCCGCTTCGTGTCTCGTCGGGGTCTGTGCCGGGCTGTCTACAGCGACTGTGGCACCAACTTTGTCGGCGCGGACTCGCAGCTCCGCGCCCTCTTCGAGCCAGCCAGTCGAGAAGTCCACCGAATACTGGGGAGCCTGGGGACAGACGGAATACAGTGGCACTTCAATCCACCGGCTGCACCGCACTTTGGTGGGTTGTGGGAGGCCGGCGTCAAGTCGGTCAAACACCACCTTCGCCGAGTGATAGGGGAGACAAAACTCACCTTCGAGGAAATGTCGACGTTCCTGGCTGAGGTGGAGGCGTGCCTCAACTCCCGGCCGCTCCAGGCCTTGACGGACGATCCTGACGACCTTGGGGCCCTCACCCCTGGACACTTCCTGGTGGGCGGCCCGCTGAACGCCATCCCCGAGCCTGCGTTGACCGAGGTGCCGACCAACCGGCTGAGCCGCTGGCGGCTGCTTCAGGCTATGCGTGATCACCTGTGGCAGCGGTGGACGCAGGAATACCTACAGGAGCTGACCCCACGTCCAAAGTGGTGGCGGACTACGCCAAACTTGAAGGAGGGTCAGCTGTGCCTCCTCCGGAACGAGACGACACCGCCAACCCGCTGGCCGCTGGCGCGAATCGTGCGCCTGTATCCTGGCGACGACGGGCAGATTCGGGTCGTGGAAGTGCGGACACCTGCTGGGACGCTCACCCGGCCCGCCGTAAAAATTGTGCCGCTGCCTGCTGCCGACGCCGATGCCGCGCCTGAATAGTGTCCTCCTCGTTTTTTTTAATTTTTTTTTCTCTAAATCCGGGTCAACTCGTGACCTGGCTCTGTAAATAGTATTTCGAACGATAACGATTGCTTCGATATCTGCGTTAAAATTTATCTTTAAAATTAAGAGAATGTTTTCGTTGTTTCCTTTTTTTAATTTTTTCTTTTTTTTCTCTCTCGCTTCGCGAAGAAGTTCGTACTTACCTGATACGGCACTGAGAATCCGTCATTTCGCTTGATCTTGTCACGCGCACGTGCTTCATCGTCGGGGCGGTCGCACACCGATCAGCTGATCGCTACCCCGTGGGTCAGGCTGAGTCGAGATCAGCATCTCACTCGTCGCGATTCCCGCCTCGTTGAGGAGCAATCTCAGCGCCCTGCCGCGGTCGTCCACGACGAGGCGGGCGGGATGTTTTGTAAATAAGCGCAAATAACGCGAATTATCGGGCGCTCGCGCTCTCGCTAGCGGCAAGTCGAGCCCTCGATATATTACTCGAATCGGCGGCCTCCGCGATCCGTGGTTGTCACTGGCGAGCCGCGTGGGAACGATGGTACGCGAGGCTTGTTGTCAACATCTCGACCTTCTGGAGGAGTCGTGTTCACTCCGTGCTTATTAGTCGGATCCGAGTGTGATCGACTCCTCCGGAGATTCGGAGAGACAACTTGCCCGTTGCTCGCGAACCAGTGACTCGCTAGACCGTCGTAGAGCACAGACCGCAACTCTGTCTTAGAAAAAAAGCGCGCCCTTTTTTTCTCCTCTCGTTGTCGCGCGTGCTTCGCGCCGACATTCGCAAGCGGCTGCGTTTGCGAATACGCCGTTGTATTTTTTTCGAGTCGGAAATTAAACGGACCTGTCTTGTAGAAAACTCAGTGTTTATTTTCATTCACCAAATACACGTTCTCCTTTTTATTTTCCCTCATCTCATCCTTGCCGAAGTGAACGCCGCGGACCCGCGTTGTGTCTGATTTCCTTCTTCGGAACTCTTTCTTTTCGTAACACTCTAGCTTTCAGTTTTGTGAATTCGATCGTTATCATCGGTGTTCGTACCTCACGCTGCCTCTTCGCGTGTTCCGTCGCGAATATTTCGTCTAAGTCCTTCAAAACTGTTTCCGTTCTGAGAATGTTGAGGTATCTATCTTGCTCTCGGCTTCGGTCGTTCGCAGTTCGCGTTGACGCCTTTGCACCGTTAATTATTTCGCTACTCTGCTCGCTTCTACTCGGGACGTTGGCTATTGCCGCCACACTGTCTCCCGTTGATCTAGCTTCTTTCGCCGTTCTCGCTCGCGTTTGTCGCTCGCGGTTTGCTGTCTCGTCGCTGTCGCTTAGCTCCGTAATGGTAACGCCTCCTTTTCTCGTCTCGCGATTAAACGTTGCCTTTGCCGATTTTCGCGCTTCTTGTCTCCACGCTATCGCCGGTCTGGGAGTAGAATTACGCTCTCCCGCTGCGAAGTCACGCGTCGCGTCGTTTACGGCTCGCATCTTTTCTCCGTTGTAATTCGCGTTCGATCTGAGGTTTCTCCAATCCTTCCACGATCGCTTTTGTCCGAAGTTCCATACTCCTCTGACAGCGTCGTTCGTATTTTGTACGGCGCGTTGGGATCTCTCTCCCTTGTTTCCTGTTCGGATCGCGCTTGTCGCTAAGCGTATCGCTGAATCGTTTCTGCTTGACTTTCTCGCGTTAACGACCGTATTTTTATTTCTATCGGTCGCACCTTCGCGTCTTCTTCTCGCCAATTCCATCGAGTCTAACACTTCCGCTAGCTCGGTTACCGTTTTTATCAAACTTGGTCTGATTTCGCGCATTACATCGCTTTCGTAGTGGGCTCCCAACAAGTGTATAATGTCAGGGTCCGTCATCGGTGGCTCCAGCATTCTCGCATGCTGCGCCACTCTCATGGCGTATTCGGCCATCGTCATGCCCTTTCCGTATTCGAATTTTCCGATATACAGGGTCTCTCTGACTCGTGTCTGGACATCTCGGCTCCAAAAGTACCGTTTAAATTTTTCCTTTGCGTCTTCGATAGTCTCTGGCTGAGCTATCTGGTACCATTCCCTCGCGCTGTCCTTGAGCGTTCTCGAAAAATAATGTAACTGCTCGTCTCGCGGTATTCGCTCGTAGTCGGCTGTGTCTTCGAATTTCTTGATGAAAACTACAGGGTTTTGCCGGTCTAAGCGTCCACGGTATGTAAGCTCTTCGAAAGGATCGCGCAACCATCCGCCTCGCGGTAGTCGCACTCCCGTCAATACACTTTCGTTCGCTCTCAACGCTTTCTCGGTATTCGCGTTTCGGTTGTCCGTTTTTTCACTCGAAATCGCGTCGTATCCACTCTCACACTCGCGGTTCTCGTCGCTTTCCGCGCTATCCGTCACTTCGTTGTGTTTCGCGTTTTCGTCCGAATCGTCGCGCTCCGCACTGTCGTCTTCGCGTTCGCGCACTGTCACGACTCTTCGCTTGCACTTCAACGGATCTTTCTTAACGCGTTTTCTGCGATTTCCGCTTCTCAAGCTCGTTTCAAGCATCTCCAATCTGTCACTCAGTTTCTCGATCATCGCCAGCAACTTTGCTTCGATATGCGTTGGCGTTTCGACCGTAATTTTCCGTTTTTCGGATTCTCTCTCATTTATTCCGCGTATTTTCGCGTTAATCTCGCTATCGCTGTCGCTTATCGATGGGTCTGCGCTAAAATATTGCGTTGCCCTTACGACTGCATCTTCGCGCTCCATATTCGCGTTTTTTTCCTTTGCTTTAATATTTCGGATTTTCGGTTCCGTTCGCGTTTTTCCGCTTCGATTTTTCTTTGGGGTAATTACGACTTGCACGTCGCTAACCTCCTCTTTATCGCTCATTACGATTTCGTCGTTTCAACGCGTATCCCTCGAGTTCACGATATTTCGTCGCGATTTTATCGATTCGCGTTTTCTCGGTAATTCCACGAATATCTCACCTTATCTCGCAATCGGTAAGTGCTCGTGTCGAGAATGTCGCTCTCGCGCGTAATTATCTTCCCTCGCTGTTTCACAGGATAACTCGTCTCGTTGATAACGCGTTCGCTCAATTGCCGTAACTGGTGTCGGTAATGTAGTTTACTATGTGTACGACCGCAGTTTACGGGTAATGTCACGTTGCTTCTTTACCCTATCGATTTTTCGATGTTACACCGGATATCTCTGTCTCTTTCTACGTTCGGCTTCCTTTGATGCTGCTCGGCGGCTCCGCTTACAAAAGACTTCGCCTTATCGCGTTCGTTTTTTGTTCTTCCGCTCGCGTATGCCGTCGGCGTGCCTTTGAGACTTGCCGCTGCCTTTGTCTCAAGCCGCCTCACGTATTCTCGCTATCGATCGATATGTATATATGCGCGTCGTCGTTTTTTTGACAACGGTCGCCTCTTCGATCGCTCGAGCGTTATTTACGCGTATTTTCCGTAATTTTATCTCGATTTAACTCGGATTTTCACTATTTTATCTATTTTTTCGCGCTTTTTCGGGTCGCTTCCGCCGACATACGTTTTGTAGTGCCGCTCGTACGGAATACCCTTGTGCTCGCGCTTATTAATTATTCATGCGATTTATCGCGTAACATGCACGGAATTATTCTCGCGCTCTATGTCACTTCGCACTTTCGCCGGGAATTTATGTTTCGTCTCTCGTCAACGTTGTTTACGGATATTCTCGCGCTGTCGCGGCGTTTCTTCGTAACGGAACGCTCTATTCGCGTTTCCACGCCCGCACTATCACGCGTTTCTCCTCTCAACACCGTTCAACGTCGTCTCGAGAATTCGATATCCCCTTTTCTCATTTATCGCGTCCTTACGTAAAATCACCGTCACGTATTTATCTCAAGAGAGTCACTCGGATCTGTCAACGACCTTAGTCAATTACAAACGTTGGACCGTCGCGGTCCTGTCACGGTCGCCATTTCCCCATGCAACTCAACTGGGTTGGTGTGTTTACTTGGCGAATTCGGTTATTTGTTTGAATTCTACGGCGGCTGGTTGGGTTTTTTGACGACTAGCGTGCTGCCCTTTCGGCCGCTTGACCCCGGTGTTGGCTATATCGGACTTCGCGGTACACCGAAGATCCCGAGGTGACGTTGCTCTCAATCGAGAATTGTTTACGTTCTTAGGCTCGTTCACCGCTTTTTCCACGTTCGCGCGTCGCACTATCACTGTAGCCGGACGATTGGGCGTTAACGGTCGATATTCGGGATTTCACGGTTTCGGACGGTTATTTAGAATATTTAGGCTCAATTTGCCTTACTACAGACTCACCGTTGCGTCGGCTGGTCCTTACTTTCGGTCGCCAGGCCGGTTTGACCTTCGTAACCGCCAAGGTCGTTTCGGTTGACTGGGGTCCGCCTCGCGCGTGTATCCCCGTCCTTCCTGTCTATCTGGCCTTCGCTCGCTGCGTGGCGCGTTCGGCGTGGTCAGGACGATCGGTTGTGAAGCAAGGTTAATCCCACAAACACTAAATTTGCATTTTCACCTTTTCTTTATTCCACAATATCTTCCCTTTACACTGATCCGCTCCGTAGAGCTCCGCTGACTCACGCACACTCACGCATCCTCACTCACACGCACGCGGTCGGCTATGACGCCTCGCTGGGCGCGCCGTCGCTCTGGCCTTCGCGATTCACAAACTCGCGGTTGCAATATCACTCGGACGTGTACGATTCGATACAAACCCGCTGGCACGCTGCCCGGGTCGCCGCGTTCGCGTCTCGCGCCGCGTCGATCTCGCACGTCGTTTTCCTCTCGTCGCGTTACGCGAGCCACACCCTTCGCGTCGTTCCGCCGTTGGCCGGTCGCGATTATTCACAGGGCGTTGTCTCGTCGTCGCGTTCCTCGCGTTTCCGTTTCGTCGGGACGTCGGTTGTATGCGCTTTCGCGTCCGCTCGTCGTATCCGGAATTATCGGAAATTCGCGCGTAATCACGTCTTCGTTGGCTAAGAAAGCCCGTGACCGTTTCGTATCGAGTCTGTTTTTCGACTGTTCGGGAATCTCGCTGTCTCCGCGTCGTTGATCCCCTCTACGGCCCATTGTCCCCACTCTTGCTTACGCGCATGCTCGCGCCGCCTACTACCGAGTGGTGGGGATCGGTGCCCGTATCCGCCGTTGTTTCGGTGGCTAACCGTTTTTACCGTTACTTCGCGGTCCGTCGGGTGACTGCCGTACCCTCGCTCCGTTTCTCCGAGTATCTCCGTAATCTCGGTTATTTTTGTGCGTTTCGGGTCGCGTCTTCTCTCTCGAGTGCTCCCGTTACGTTTTTCGCACTTGAGCCGATTTTTACGGCATTTTATTCCCGTTTCGCGCATTCACGCTTGAGATGGCGAATCAGTCGCTGAACCAAATGGGGCGATGGTCACATCTGTCCCAAGGTTAGGTTAGGTTAGGAAAAAATCCGGAAGGGGGTGCGGGGCGAGGGGCGAAGCCCCTCCCCCGCCCACGCGTTTTCTAAAAATAACCCAACCAATTTTATGTCTCTATTTGGATAATGCGAAAACATTAAAAACGAACAGCGTGGATCTTTTGTAGAGATGTATATGTTAATTGGATTTTGGTAAAGCAGCGACTTTCACGCGTTGTAAATAGGAGATGTTGGTAGATCTTGCTTCGCGTAGAAAGTCAAAAATCCATATGGTACAGTACATAAATACTTTATTCAATAACATTATTAATGGGATAAATTTTGCTCATTATTTCGAAAAATGCGTCAATTCTTTTTTCAAAAAAAAATATTCTTTTGAATAAAAATTCAGCAACATAATGTTCATAATGTTTCTTGCTGAGCCCGTATCGTGGAACGCCACGCATATCACGCCATACTCTTTCAATATTTTGCGTATGGCAACCAGTTGCAGGATTAACAAAATTTTGCGAATGGTTAACATTCATATGAACATAATTATGTTGACTAATTGAAGAATATCCACGCTAACAATCACTACATATTGTGGTTTCTGGTAATATATGACGGCGTATTTCTCCTATTAAGACAGATTCAGTACGATTTTCTATTGGAATTACAAAAATACGACCACTTCCTCGTTCACAGGCTCCAAAAACCCATTGTCCTTGTATAATTCGGCCACGATTATACTTTCGCTTTCCAATTTCAGCCTCATCGATTTCTACTATTTTTCTTGGACCACCCAAAATCAAGTCTTGCTTCAACCATTGTGCCAACAACTAAAATAAATGTATGTTTAAAACAAATAAATAAAACAAAAAAATAGACCATATATTATAATTACTGTAATTACTTCTCGACAAAAATTTGTCCAATCCACTACACTATTTGGATTCATCTTTAATTCAAATTTTAAAAACTGTTGTCGAGGTGGATGTAACATTAAAAAATAGGCAATGAAACGACATGCTTTTATTAAGCCTAATCGAAAACGGGAAAAGAATGTCCCATTAAATGGGCTTAATTTGAAATTGCATGTCTTTTTTTGTCTCTTTCGTCCACGAATAACTTTGTAATAATGCCCAGTACAATGAAATAACGTTATATTTTTATAATCTATTTCAAGAGTCTCCTTACATCGCGGACATTCAATGGTTCGTCTACTTAAATTATTTTCACAAAGATAACGCACTAATTCTTCGTAATTATTGGTTAAATGGAGAAACTCGTGAAGTCGTATGTTTATATCTTGAGATACCTCTTAATACTGACTATAAGAATTCCTACAGTCTAAGTATGATTCTGTTATTGTTCATATAAATATATACATGTTCATATAAATATATACATTTCATAAATACGGTAAAAGTGCTGAATGGGTTTGCGACTTTCCACGCCAAACAAGATCCACACTGTTCGTTTTCAATGTTTTTGCATTATCTTAATAACGACAAAATTGGTTGGATTATTCTTAAAAAACGCGTGGGCGGGGGAGAGGCACCGCTCCTCCCCCCGCACCCCCTCACCGGATTTTTTCCTAACCTTGCGACCGACTGCAGGGACCGAGGAGACGGCAACACCACCGGCGACCGGAACCCAGGCAAAACCGGAGATTACATTCTATCCGGCGTCCAAAGCAACATAGAGGAGAGTGGAAGGAAAGGCCATCACCAGCAGCAAGGTCCACAGAGCCAGCCGACAAAGGGGCGGAGATTAAAAAGTAGCGCGTAGCCCGCCGGGATCTCTTGCCCAAACCGACATCCCCTCCATATTCGATTATATTCATTAGATATTTAGCAGTTTTGTTCTACAATAAATTTATATCATTTTTCAAGTTTTGTTTAATATCCGAGTATCCCAATCTAGACCTTATATTGTTCATGGGACGCTCTCGACATACTTTTCTTACGATAAAATTAAGTAATATTTAAGTTAGGCTAGAAATCTTAGCGCAATTTTTTCAGTTAAGTCAGATGCACATAACGCATGTTCAAGTTACTTTTGTCATATTCATGAAAATTAATCCTATGCGATTTAACAATTATGTTAGCACTGCAGATTCAGCTGCAGGAATATTATTTTCTTTTGTTAAATATAATTCTACTTCGTTTAAATATCTCTTTCATAGTATCCTACGCGTTTTCATTATATTTTACTATTCTATAATATTTACTATAATATTCAACGTATCCCTCTTGTTCGATAAGAAGCATGAAAAATGCACGAAAAAACGCCCTAGCATATGTATTAGGCATTATTTAAGGATTGCACTTAGTGTAATAGAACTGCACTTTGGGTGCAATACCTAAAAAGGCGCGGAAACGAGCGCCAAAGTCATAGGGAGCAATCTCTATCACACTCGGATGCAGAATATCGCACTTCATCCCGATTGGTCGAACCAAGATGACGGGGAAGCACAGCAGTACCCGCGACACAGCGCTAACGCGCGGACCGCCATAGGGCGAGCAAGCGAGAGTGGGGCGGATGCGCCGTTCCCGCGCGATCCCGACCGACGCCACGCGCGATTGGCCGATGCGACCGGAGTGGGGGAAATGTCCCCACGCGGTATAAAACCGAGCCGTGAGAGCTCTCAGGAGCTTTTCGCGCGATAACCACGATACGAGCAACATCGTGCGCGATCGTTCCGTGTGTCGACACGTAAAAGCATATACACACGCGTCGCATGTGCGACATCGATAACACGCGTCTGTGCGTGAGCGATATAAAGCGGAATAACCCCCTCTGTCCTTTTTTCGATTACACGTGTGTGAATAAGCGCCGCGGACGAGTGTGTGTCATTTCTTTAACAATTATCATACCTGTTAATAAACCGTTTTGTTACTGCCCAAATAGCACTGGATGTTCCAAAAACGTCCATTTTAAGTCCAATTTAGGTCCGCATGTCCATGGACATAAAATAGATATTCATAGGATATCCATTATTGGAATTAAAACGGATATTCTATTCAGAACGTCCTATGCTCGATATCTGATTTATGTCCGCACTTGGATCTTACTTTTATATAATTTATCTTTATTATTTTTATTACGTAATCTAAAAGAAATATTGTAAATTATATATATATATATTATTTACAATATTTCTAATTAACATTAATTTATAAATAATAATAAATTATATTATTTTTAATTTTCAAAAGGTTTATTTTAATTGTTCTACTTTTAGATATAATATGAAATAATACGTATTATTTTTTTATTTATTATTAACATTATTAATTATTGATATTTTTTAAAATATTTGTTATAATATATTATTGTTTCTTTTTCGTTTTTTATCGTTTCGTTTTTTTATTTCCGTTTCTTGTTCTTTTTTTCTTTTTTGTTTTTTTTCGTTTCTTTTTCCGACCAAAAGAGAAATACAGCAATTGGTCTGAGTCAAGCGCTGTCGAGTCTCTGACCTAGTTTACACCGAGCACTTGGTACGCGTATCAAATAGTAAATAACTAGTGAATGTGTTTAATCATTGGCTGATCAGTTTAAATTCACTACTTGATACGCGTACCAAGTGCTCGGTGTAAATTAGGGCTCTGTCTAACCAGTAGCATAATGGGCGCTAGACAGAGAAAGAAATTGACCCGGACCATGTCTCCTCTTTGTCTTTCTGCCGGACACTTTTCAAGAGCTTTTTGCAGGAAATGCGCAGTCCATGCTTTATATTAATAATTTTTACAAAATTTGGATTAACCCACTATTGCAGCAAGCTCTTTAATTGAAAAAAGCCCAAAAGAAATAATCAAACCATAATAGATCAAAAATTTGGTTTATTTCGGACTTTCTATGAATGTCCGAAATTGTGACAAACGTATATCCCATGGACGTCCATTAAAGGACTTTCTATGAACGTACAAAGTTGTGCCAAACGTATATCATATGGACGTCCATCGAATGTCCGACGGACCTTATTTGGACTCTTAATGGACGTCCGAATGTCCAGAAACGGATATCCATTGAACATACAATGGATATCCTTGTGTTATCTGGGTGTTCATAAACATTAAGGCGCAGTTACTTACCTGTTCTCTCGTGCATCCTGAAGGTGAGCCCGAATCCTGCGAAAGAAAAGTCACCTCGTTAAAAACGCGACCGCGGGTAAAAACATAACCTAAAAACATAACCTAAAAATCATACTTACCTGGCGAAGTTCCCGTGTGGTGATCCAGCGACGACGACGATCCTCAGCGACGGCAGCAGCACCTGAAACAAAGGAAAAATAAAAGATTAGTGAGTGTGTTCGACGCATACGAGGCCCAATGCGACCAGCAAAGCAGCGTAGCGAGAGCATCCGGGACGACACGCGCAGCGACGGCGGCGTCTTCCCGCATAGCAACAGCAATTCCGAGGGCATTGGAAGGACCGGACTGCCACTCCTTGCTTCTTATCGGGTTAAAGAAGCTGGCGACCGTGTCAAAGAGAAATCCAGGTACGTGAGTCCAAATAATTACTAGGTCACGACATTCCGTCGATCGATCCCCCGGTCACAACCTAACCCAAACATTTTAAATTTGCTATTTGGCCACAATTTCAAATCTAATGGGTCGCAAACCCTTGTGGTAAAGTGCAGGCGTGGACGTCGTTTCGCTCTGTAAGCAGGAAGGGTGGACCTCGCTACACGTGGAAAGTTGCAAACTCATCTGATATACTCCTATACTGAATAATTATGTGTCGTATTTATGAAACTTGTTTTGTTAATAACTTTTTAACGAATGACGAGCGACGGCTACAATCTTTTCAAGGTTACTCAGGAGGGTGACTTTGACAACATATGTCAAGACCAAGGTCATCGGGGCGGGCTCCCCTGATCGGTATATTTACCATATTATTTTCAGTATTTAACTTTAGAGGAGAAGGGGGAATGACGGTCAGCAGGCAATGCCGGTCACCCGTTTACATAAACATATAACAGTTATATCAAACTTTTTTGTCTCTATCCGTTTATATACATGATTATCGAGTAATTTATTATGCCGTCCCTATTAAACCAACATAAATTAATAAAAATCTGGTGATTCTTATTTTACGCCCTTTTTCTTATAAAAATCGATGTACTTTTAATAAGGGTTCTGCGAAATTTTTAGTAGTTAAAATTACATTTAACCGTTCTTTATGACTTTTTCTTTAGCTTCCATTTCGCCTATATTAAAACGATGACATCGTATAAATATATTATTATTTAATATAACAAATACACTCGGTTTTTGGGTAACGGTAGTCGCTTGCACGGGGAAATTGCAGTCCAATATAACCTGTTGACCATCAGACACATGCCTGCAAACGTCGAGTGACAGCGTGAACATCGCGGTATGTATATACCTATATTTATATCACAAATTTGGTAGAATTTATCCAAACTCAGTGAGAAATGAATAATATACATAATTTACATAGAAAATATGTTCAATTTGATGGACATTTCAGTCTTGAAATAACGCCGGAATTTTAGGTTAAAATTTCAACTTTTCTGTTAATCATTAATTGTAATTATATTTTCAATTTAAGATGCCTCGTTGTAGAGCAAGAAAAACAGAAAGAGGAAAATGGTCCTCAGACGAGCTCAGAGCAGCTATCGGGACAATAAAAGCTGGAATTCCCACTCGTCAGGCTGCGACTGCATCGAACATTCCCTTCAGCACTATTCAGCAGAGACTCAAGACAAGAGACAATTCTTCAGAGCCAAGAATGGGTCGAAAGCCTATTTTTATAGCAGCCCAAGAAGCTGCGTTGGCTGATACTTTAATAAAGTTAGCAAAAGTGTTCTACGGACAGACACCTCTTCAAGTGCGCTGCGCAGCATTTGAGTTTGCTGAACGCCACAACATCCCCAATAATTTTAATAAAGAAAAAAGGTATGCTGGCGTAGATTGGTTCTATGGATTTCAAGCTCGTAATCCCTCACTGAGAGAAATACTTTTGTACGTACAAATTTTTATTTGTAGATTTATGATTTGTTAAGGACACAATAAATTTGCTATTACTACAAACAATTAACCATTTTTTTACATTTTAACAAATCATACGTTGTCTGCGTAACAAATTTCATTTGTTCTTCTCTTCTTGTTCTGTTTACAAAATTGTTTAGCGTTAACAACGATATCGTTAGTAAATTCAACAAATATATCCATAACAGTTTTCTTAACTAAAACATCTGTGCTGCCAACAAATTCAATTACTTGCTGCAACAAATCAAACTACAGTTCACAGCGACCTTGCGATTAAAGGCCATCACACAATGTCAGGTAACAGGCAATAGGAACAGGGCATAAAGAAAGAGAAAAAGAGAGAAGATTCTTTCTCTTTTCCATTATTTTTGTTCTTATTGCCTGTTGCCTGGCATTGTGCAAGGGGCTTAATGCTTGACCTTGCACAGTAGTTTATTCGTGCTTCGGTGACGAGTGTATATTTGTTTTTGTATTGGTTTCCGTGAGTGTGTACGGCACTGAAAATGAGTGGAGAAAGGAAACATATCAAACAAGATCCTGTGTCCGAGCGACTGAGGCGCTGGGGTTTAAGTGACCTGAGTGTACAAGCATTTAAGAGCAAGTATAATATTTTCATTTTATGTTACTAATAATATCCTTGTAACGACCGCTTTCCTTACACGGACGTAGCTCGCCGGGATCTAGGGTAGGAAAGGTCCTGAGGCAATGAATCGTACCCGACGGTGTCTTTGATTCCTTATAATTATATTTAATGAATATGTACAGATATATTTGCAGTATTTACAGGCTAGCGTGACGTTTCGGCGTCAGCTGTTCGCGTGAACCCGCGGCGGTGTTCGGTGGCGAAGGCGGGGTACGCGGCGCGAGGTCGGGTAATATCCCGCTGTGCCGAGTGAAAGTTGCGAGGTGCGGGAGCGGGCGGCGTGGTGGGCGCGGAGCCGTGTTCACGCGGGGCGCAGGTGATCGTGGATGCGCGGCCGATGACTTCCCGTCCCGCGTTGAAGATGACGTGTGTTTTAGGGAACGGCACCGGTCCCGAGAATACTCGGGAGAGACGGAAAACTCTCGATCTCGTGTGTCCGGGCCGTGTGTCGGGATGGAATGAGCTGCGGCCGAGACTGCCTCGGCGAAGGCGGAGAACACTCCACCCTCGACTGATGAGCTCAGGATAAAGATAGAATTTGATCGTGGCCAAAAGCGCTTGCCGAAAGCGGAGACGCTCCACTCTACTTCTTGATCAAGGGAGACTTCTCTTCGTATCGGGCGGACAGAATTGCCGGAATACGGTCGGTCGAGAAGTGACCTGGTCCTCCACCGGGACGGCCTTTTATACCCGTCCGGGTGGAGGTTCGTAAGGTTCCGAGAGCGTTCGGGTTTCTTCGTGCCCATTCTCCTCCGCTGATCGAGCGAGCGGAGGGTCGGTGCGCGGATCGTCGGAGATGTCTCCGATGTGAGACGTGTCTTTATGACGGGCCGGTGCCCGTATAGCGGCCCGACGGGTGTTCGGTCGGGCCACGCGCGGACGATGGAAGCCGACGGACGGGAGGTTCGTTACATCCTATTTTTAAAATTTTTTGTTTCACTCTTTGTTGCAATCATTCTCTACTTCTGTCTTAACTCACAAAATCGAACATTTGTCGCATTGCTCATCGCACGATGTTCATCCGTTCGTGTTTTTTTTGTGCTTCGCTTCACTATTGCTTTAGAACCTTTAGATTTTATATAAAAACTACGTTTATTTAGTTTGTCCATTAAAGTTTTAACTGAGGGCGCACGTTTTCGGCAACGAACAAACGAACAAGTTTCGTGCCAACGGAGTATTCGCGAACTAGTATTAGAATTAGTATTTGAGATATAAATCATGTCGCAGTTGAAACTACCTTTGCGTTGTAATATTTGAAAATTTTCCCAAATTTTCCAAAAATCTTGCGAAATTCAACGTGTGAGATAATTAGCATTTCCTAAGCTAAGTGGCGCTGATTTACTTCGGTTTAAAGTGCGTGCTGCTCCGAAAATACAGAGTGTACCGGCCAATACTTTCGGAGCAGCACACACTCTAAACCAGAGTAGATCAGCGGTACTTAGCTTAGGAAATGCTAATCACCTTGCACGTAGAATTTCGCAAAATTCTTGGAAAATTTGGAGGCCTCAAATATTACAACGCAAAGACAGTCAGTCTCAACCGCGCACTTACGAAGAAAAATATCCTGCACTATTAAGAACTTCAGTGTTCTTATTATCGCCATAAAATACGCGATTTATCAAATATTACACACATCGAGAGCGAGTGCCTCTTCTAAATCTCGCGAAATTGTTACAGTTTTATGAGACCGAGGGTGAATTTTAGTCATATCTTTTTCTATATGGGCGGTACGTGCCGTCCACATCTAACTTGATTCATCCTGTTCGTGCTCGATAACTACTGCGCACATCGATATTGCGTGAGTTCGTCTTATTTACGTAGCTTTGTCGCGAAAGCGTTATCATATCTGCTGCAATTTCGAATATTTTATACACTTTATTAATATTGCGACGTAGCTTTCCGTCGGAAATCGCCAGGTCCGAGGGGCTACGACCAATTAACAATAATTAACAATAGTTGTCTAACAATTTGCGGGTAACGCTTCCTCGCGAGATCGGTAACTTTCGGAAACGGTAGCCTGCTTGCACGGTAACTCCAAAAAGGCTCTAAATTTCTGGGCGCCAGGCGCGGATTTCTGCGCCGCACGACAACGAACTATAATTCGGTAGTCGGATAGGAAGCGTTACTAATGCCGGTGGCTCTTTTCTCGAAGGGGTAGAGGGGCGTGGTTCTTTGGTACGTGAGGGGTGTGGAGAGTTCGGATCGAGGCAGGTCGTAGAAAAGAATCGGTACTCAATCGTTAATTAAATATCCAATTTAATATATATTTAGTAAGAGATAAAAAAGTACTGTATCGACGACAATTGTGGATCTTATTTCACTTAATAAAATTTCTATAAATTCACTGATATGGTTCAGACGGAAACCGGAAGTCGGCACTGAGAGAATGCGGAAACTTCGTTCTTTCCCTACGAAGCGGGAGGCCGTCGAGGTTCTCCGCTCGTCAATCACAATAATTATAATACAGTCTAGATCGATATTCGCGGTACTAAAGAAATCAATTCTTAATTACAAGATGACTGTCGGTACCGGCTTTGTCCGAGAGGGGCTTACTTAACAATTAAATATTCGGGCCGGTCGGTCCGATCTTTCGTGCGGCCACGAGACTCTACTTAGTACTTCGAGTCCTTCACACTAATAAATCAGTAACAGCAAAACGGTATCGGATTCGGGATCACCGACAAACGGTATCCCTTATCCGGTCCCGCACGAAAGTCGACCGCCTTACCGAATCTTACTAAATTTCGCGTGGCTGCCGAGTGATGGCCTTACAACAATCTTCAGATCTTTGTCCGTCAGAGTCGATCGTAGGGGCTCGTCCGCAGATACGCCTTATCACGCCGTCAACCGAACAGTGAGGAGCCCCTGTCCCGCGCCGGCCGGCTCGAGCCGTCGCGCAGGCGCGGACGCTCTTCGATTATCCGTAGATGGATCCACGTGACTCCGCGTGATCCTCGATCCAGCGCCGCGCTGCTCCGTTTCTCGAAAGGTCCGTGATGACCACGTGCTCCAGCAGTGCGATCCCTTTGTCCGCCGTTTCGGTAGGTCCGGCTGGCCAGGCCGCGACCAATCCGATCATGGTGGCTGGCGGTTTACATGGCTGTGGCCGCTCTTCCGGTCCGCAGCCCGGTGACGCGTGCCCACGGCGTGATCCTTGCTGGGAGCCGTCGTGTTTCCGCGCTGTCATTCGGCGCGGTCGGTATCCTTAACTCAGGGACGGCAACGCTCTGCGGGGCCCGATGCATGGCTCGGTGGGGAAACTCCTTGAGGGGCGCTCCTTCCACTGTCGAGTGTCCCCAGCAAAATTCCCACGACGGCTGCTCTTCCGTCGTCCTTAGCACACTTTTCAGATTAGCCCACACTCGGCGCCTCTACTTTAATGATTGTCAATTGCAATCTCAAAACGGTATCGCGGAAGCTAAAAATCAAAATAAAATAGAATAACAGCCGCATCCCCCCCGGCTCGGCGAGGAGTCGCCCCCGACCGACCCCCCTCGGTCGGTCTTATGCCCTTGTGACGCGCGCGCCGGACGCGCCACGTCACAACTCCTCCTTCCCTGGGGAGGACCGAAAAAGGTCTTGAGCTCCGGCAGTCAAGGTTGACCACCACTCAGGCAGCTCATGTGCTCTCACCTATTGGAGGCACCGTTTTGTCAGATAACCTCATAATTAGAACAAGAACAAAAGGAAGTTTCTCCAGTAGTCAAACCTCTCCTAAACTCTACCCAGATCTGACAGTATAGTTCCCAAATTCAGTTTAAACGTCATAAAGCTGTCTCGCATTCTCCGTGTCTCATAGCGACACAAGGAAGGGGAAAAAAATCGTGCAGTGACTCCAGCAATGTAAGAAGATATACTGTTTACTCTATCTTTATAAATCGTACAAAATAATAAAACTTCGGTAGCCGGGAACGAACAAAACAAAAGTTATCGGCACAGCCGAGCGGTATCACAAACATAAAGACAAAAAAAAACTATAGGATAGTCCAAAAGGGTTAGGAAGACGGAGAGGCGCCTATCGTTCCTGGATCCGGTCCCGCGGTCCCCGTGAGCCGGTGTACGGGCGTGGGTTTCTGTATACGGGGCCGCACCGGTGACAGGTGCGCACCGTAACTCCTCGTTCACCACATCCAAAACAGAACGACCGACGGCGGGCCAGGCGGCATTCCGTGTACCGGTGATGCTTTGAGTCGCAGTTCCAGCAACCCAGAGTACGTCCCTCTTCGGCCTCCGGGGCCGGTGGGCTTGGGTCCGCCGGTCTCGGCCGGTATATTTCTGGGACGTTCGGGGTCTGGGTTGCGGCGCATCCTCGCCCCGGTGTCGGTGTCTGGCTGGCCCGGTCGCTTCCCTCGGTGCGGGCCTCCGTCCCGACACTCCGCATTCGGGGAAACTCCCTTACTACGGTTCCCCGGTTAGTCCACTGTGCATCCCGGACCAGTTGCGCAGTCTCCTCCAAATCCACCCAGAATCCCTCGTCGTTCTGGCGGACGAACCTCCAGACGGCTAAGTGCCGGGCGTAAAATTGGCGCCATAGGCGCCTCGTATCGGCGTTCAGCATGGTGACGGTAACTTCTATTCAAGCGGAAACCGGAACAACGTAAGGCTTAAGGTCTTGGATGTGGCTCTTTCCAACGGGTGATCCCTCTAGGTTCTCTAACTCATAGATTACCGGAGAGATCACTCGCCGTATTTTTAAGGGTCCTTGGAATTTTGGTGCCAGTTTTGCCGCTATATTCTGTGCGGCCGAAGACAACACATGTTGTCGCCTCAAAACCAAATCGCCGACTCTAAATACGCGAGATCGTCTACGCAAATTGTATCTCTGTGCCTGTCTTTGATTTGCCCCATCTAAATTTTCGGTAACCCATTGTCGGATGATCTGTAATTTTGTCATTCGTCGCGACCAATCAGCGGTATCACCCGGAACGATTTCGGTAGCATCTTTATCTCGATCGCGTAATAACTCTTTCGGTAACAGTTCGCGTCCCAGATTCAGAAACGCTGGAGATGTTCCCAATGACGAGTGGAAGGCGGTATTATAAGCAAAACGGAGGTCCGCTAGGTGTAGGTCCCACTCCCGATGATCCTTCTTAATGAATGCAACTATCATGGTTTTCAATATACGATTCACGCGTTCCACCAGGTTCGCTTGCGGGTGGTATGGTGGTACCGTTCTATGCGTAATCCGGTTCTCCTCGGCGAAATCTTTCATAATTTTGTTAATGAATTCGGTACCATTATCCGTCAAAAGAATTTTCGGAGTTCCCCATCGCGATATCACTAATTCTTCTAGGGCTTCCCTAATTTTTGGACCGGTAGCTGCTCTTAATGCTTTACATTCCACCCATTTCGTAAACAGATCCTGAATAACCAGCAAGTATTGAAACCCAGCCTTACTTCGCGGTAACGGCCCAACTATATCTGCGGCCACTACGACCCACGGCCCTTCCACTACTCTACGTCCCATCAATCCGGCAGGGCTAGCCTGTTCGACTTTAGTGCGTTGACATGTGTCACACGCCCGAATATACTTGGCGACGTCGCGGAACATATTGGGCCAAAAATAAGAGACAGCAAGACGCTGATAAGTTTTCTCAACTCCTAAGTGTCCCGCCTGTGGGGCGTCATGCGATTCGCGTAGTTCCTCGGAGCGGGATTCTAGCGGTAGCACTAGTTTCCATCGATCAAGGTCTTCCATGATTTCGGAAATCACCGGTCGTGCCCTCAGAAAATATAGTTGCTTATCTACAATTTTCCAATGCCGCTTGGGGTCGGCAACTACTTCCTTAAATCTTTTCCGGTACCACCCATCTCGCGTGTCCCCGCAATCTACAACGTCCATCACCGCGTTCACAACGATCTCGTTTTCTCCCTCGAATATACGCGATAACGCGTCGGGTACATGGTGGAGTGCCCCCTTGCGATGTTCTATCACGTAATCATATTCCAATAGCTCGAGAGCCCATCTCGCTAATCTGTCAGTAGGATTTTTAAGGTTATGTAACCATCGCAAACTACTATGGTCGGTCACAACGGTGAACTTGTATCCCTCTAAGTAAGGTCTAAATTTTTGTATTGCCCAAACCACGGCCAAACACTCCTGTTCGGTGACTGAATATTTCGTTTCGGGATCGGACAATACGCGACTAGCAAACGCGATGACTCGTTCGGTACCCTCGATATTCTGCGTTAATACTGCTCCTAAACCAACCGAACTCGCGTCGGTAGCAACTGTAGCGTAAACGGTAACTCAAAATTCGGACATGCGAGTGTCGGTGTCGTCACTAATTGTTCGCGGATCTGTTCGAACGCGCGATCCTCAATTTCCCCCCCACTCCCAGCGCCTGCCTTTCTTCAAAAGGCTAGTTAGAGGTTGACTAAGCGTCGCGAACTGCGGTATAAATTTACGGTACCAAGAAGACATACCCAGGAATCTCCGCAGCTGTTTTAAGTTATGCGGTGCCGGGTATTCTAAAATAGGGCGCGTCTTTTCGGGATCTACGTTAAACCTTCCTGTTGTACAATAAACCCGAGATACCTTACTTGCGATCTCCAAAATTCGCATTTATCGGGGTTGATCGTTAGTCCTGCTGATTTTATTTTACTTATTACTCGCTGCAGCCAAGCTACGTGCTCGTCAAACGTCGGAGTGACTATTACTATGTCGTCTAAGTACGCGAATGCAAAGGGCTCCATTTCAGGCCCAATTAGACGATCCAGTAACCTTTGGAAGGTTGCCGGGGCCCCCGTAAGTCCGTACGGCATGCGGGTAAAATGATACAATCCTTTTCCGGGAACGCTGAAGGCGGTAATTTCACGACTTTCTTTCGCTAATGGTATTTGGAAGTATGCCTGACTTAGATCGATAGTCGATATATATCGCGCCGATCGTAATTTATCTAAAATACCGGTCATGTTCGGTAACGGATATGCGTCTTTTTTCGACACGCCATTCACTTTCCTAAAATCTAAGCAAAACCGGTATTTGCTGTTTGGTTTCTTTACCATCACTATAGGGCTCGACCATTCGCTATAAGACGGCTCTATTATTCCAGCATTAAGCATTTTATCTACTTCCGCCCGAATGGCCTCCTGAACTTTCGGCGAGACAAGGTAGCATCGTTGCTTAATTGGTGAAGTATTCCCGACATCTATTCTACGTTGTATTAATTCGGTAACGCCTAGGTTCTCCGATGGCTCCGGTAACGTTCGTAAAAAAAATCTAGCCGTTTTTGTTGGTCCCCCGTTAATTCCGCTAATCCGGAACACGCGCGACACGCCTCTTCGGTAGCAAAACGGTAACGTATTTTTGGTATCCCCGAAAAATACCATTCGTCCTTGGCAAAGTCTAATCCCACCCCAAATATCGACAGAAAATCTAACCCGAGAATACATGGCACCGCCAGATCCGATAATAATCCGACGGTCATCGCGAAATTTTTTTCCTTCAATTCTATCGGTAACTTAACTGTCTCGCGGATGGTAGTTATTTGTCCGTTGGCTGTACGGATCTGTACTCCCCTCTCTTGTTCTGTCTGGAGACCTAAGGTCCTTACGATTTTTATGCCTTCGTGGCCGAGAAGAGTTCTATTCAATCCGGAATCGACCAACGCTGGGAGCGTATACTGGCGGATTTTAATATAAAAATATCGGAGTGGCGGTAGCGGTACGTCCTCGAAGGTGCCATACGAGTATCCTAATGTTTCGGTATCGGTATTCATCGCTCGGGTCTCGTCTTTCTGGCTTGGAGTCGCAGGTACCCGCTCTACTGACTCCCGCTCGCGTTTCCCGAGCATGACGGGCAGGTTCTCACGGTATAACCACGTTTACCGCAACGGTAACAATGTGTTCGCCGCGGTTCCGAACAATCTCGCGCGCGATGGCCTATCTTTTCGCAGTTCCAACATTTTACATCGTTGGACGCGGCAGCCGCCGCCGATACCGTATCACTCAGTGTAGCGAAGGGGATACTCGTCGACGGGCTCGCGGCGACCCCCGCGGAAGCCCTGGTGGCTCGCTTTCTTCCCTCACTCGCCCCCGAGTTGGTCGCGTTTATCGCGGCGACGGTTCCTGTGCTCCTAGCCTTCCCCTTCGGCGCGTGGTATGCCAGGTCCGGGAAAAATGACTGTTCCGGTAGAAGGGGGGGTCGGTAGCTTTTCTCCGCGGCGTAATTTCGTTTCATCCGCGTGGCCAGTTCCTCCATGGAACGGAAACAAGAAAAATCGTGTCGCTGGACCACGAGCCGCAAACGCGGTAACAAGTTTCGATAAGCAAAACTCAACTGTTCCTGCAACGACCACGGGGGTCATCTTCGCGAGCAGCGTACGCAAGCGAGTCAAATAATCCGCCGCGGATTCTTGCTCGCCCTGCGTTCGCCGCATTACTTCCTCCCGAAGCGTACTGGTAGTCGGGATCACCAAATCGAACGCGCCACGCGCTCTCGAAATCCTGCCAATTTCGCCAATTATCACTTTCTAATCGAACCCAGTACAGCGCGGCATCAGACATAAATATCGGCAAACACTTGAACAGATCGGCATCGGTAACAGGAAGAATGGAGCGAGCCTCTTTGATACGCGTCAGAAACGCCTCTGCATCTCTTACTTCCCGAGAAATGGAGATTCCACTTCCTCATTAAATTATACGCGTCGGCCGCCGAGGTACGCGGCGAGCGTCGACCGGTATGCGACGGGACGGGATCCGCTCTTGGGGGAAACGGGTAATCGTATTCTCGCTTCCTCGCGCCCACCCCCCCGTGCTCCCCTTTAGCGGTACTATTTTCCGCAGGTGGCGACCGCACGACGCGGTTCCCGACACCGAAATCACTAATAGTAAGGGACGGAATGCTAGGCCCCGGCTCCGCGGCTCCCAGGTTCTCGAATGGATCGCTAACGGCCTCCACGGGATCGGGTGTCCCGGAGAGGGTCGCCCCCCTGAGGATCGCCTCCTCATACCGCGTCAAACGCGCCCGGAAAACCGGCAATATTCCCCGGATATCGAGCCCTCGATCCGCCAAATGCTGTCGCGCCTGCTCATCCGTTAGTTTTTGAATCCATTGATGCGGATCTTTATCTGCCATCTTTTTCTCTGATGGTATTTTTACGGGCAAGATCGGTGACTTATCCCCCTTAAATCGGTATCAGCCGGGACAGCGGTAATCCTCTAACGCGCGAGAAATAAGATGCACTCTCCGGTAAGTCACAATGTCTCATTCAACGCGAAAAACAAAGCGGCCCTTACGGTCGAAATACGAGAGAAAAGCGGAATAATAAGTCACTCGATAGGTAAACACGAGCACGCAAATGAGAGGCCGAACGTAAGGTATCGCGAGCGCACGAAACGAAAACAAAGCGAAGGTCGCGCGGAATCGAAGCTCATCAGCTGACAACATTTTCTCTCAATATTCCCCACCTCAACGCAAACGCTCACGACAAGCAAAAAGGCAACTTCCAAGGGCACGAATTTTAACAATATTAACGATAATAATAAAGTAGTCGCAACGATATTTCCAAAGACTCCAATATCTCACAGCAATAAGTCGCTGCTTTTAATAAACAGCGGTAGGCGATAGCACAAAAGTATCGAGAAATCAAGTTAATCTTGAATTGAATTGAAACTGAAACTGTATCAATTCTCCCACAGGCGATACACAGAGAGAGAGAAAAAAAAATTCTCGGAGCGTAACTAAATGTCGCGCAGGCGGTAGCCAAGCGCACACCGTAAACAAGGCGCGCGCACGGTAGGCACCGGGATTCCAAGGTCGGAGTAACAACTCGTCAGCCGAGAGCAAGACAATATATAGCACAAAAATAATTCTCTCCAAGGTCGGAGTAAGCAAAGAAACAAACGTCAAATAAAGAAAGGTCAAACACAAAGAGACAGTAACACAAATATTTCAATAATATAATATCTCGTCTACGACTGCCTGTTCTCCGATTCTAAACTTAATTACTTTACTGTAACGGCGGCGTGGGCCCCACGTTGGGCGCCAAAATTTGCGACGTAGCTTTCCGTCGGAAACCGCCAGGTCCGAGGGGCTACGCCCAATTAACAATAATTAACAATAGTTGTCTAACAATTCGCGGGTAACGCTTCCTCGCGAGATCGGTAACTTTCGGAAACGGTAGCCTGCTTGCACGGTAACTCCAAAAAGGCTCTAAATTTCTGGGCGCCAGGCGCGGATTTCTGCGCCGCACGACAACGAACTATAATTCGGTAGCCGGATAGGAAGCGTTAATGCCGGTGGCTCTTTTCTCGAAGGGGTAGAGGGGCGTGGTTCTTTGGTACGTGAGGGGTGTGGAGAGTTCGGATCGAGGCAGGTCGTAGAAAAGAATCGGTACTCAATCGTTAATTAAATATCCAATTTAATATATATTTAGTAAGAGATAAAAAAGTACTGTATCGACGACAATTGTGGATCTTATTTCACTTAATAAAATTTCTATAAATTCACTGATATGGTTCAGACGGAAACCGGAAGTCGGCACTGAGAGAATGCGGAAACTTCGTTCTTTCCCTACGAAGCGGGAGGCCGTCGAGGCTCTCCGCTTTGTCAATCACAATAATTATAATAGTCTAGATCGATATTCGCGGTACTAAAGAAATCAATTCTTAATTACAAGATGACTGTCGGTACCGGCTTTGTCCGAGAGGGACTTACTTAACAATTAAATATTCGGGCCGGTCGGTCCGATCTTTCGTGCGGCCACGAGACTCTACTTAGTACTTCGAGTCCTTCACACTAATAAATCAGTAACAGCAAAACGGTATCGGATTCGGGATCACCGACAAACGGTATCCCTTATCCGGTCCCGCACGAAAGTCGACCGCCTTACCGAATCTTACTAAATTCCGCGTGGCTGCCGAGTGATGGCCTTACAACAATCTCCAGATCCTTGTCCGTCGGAGTCGATCGTAGGGGCTCGTCCGCAGATACGCCTTATCACGCCGTCAACCGAACAGTGAGGAGCCCCTGTCCCGCCCCGGCCGGCTCGAGCCGTCGCGCAGGCGCGAACGCTCTTTGATTATCGGTAGATGGATCCACGTGACTCCGCGTGATCCTCGATCCAGCGCCGCGCTGCTCCGTTTCTCGAAAGGTCCGTGATGACCACGTGCTCCAGCAGTGCGATCCCTTTGTCCGCCGTTTCGGTAGGTCCGGCTGGCCAGGCCGCGACCAATCCGATCATGGTGGCTGGCGGTTTACATGGCTGTGGCCGCTCTTCCGGTCCGCAGCCCGGTGACGCGTGCCCACGGCGTGATCCTTGCTGGGAGCCGTCGTGTTTCCGCGCTGTCATTCGGCGCGGTCGGTATCCTTAACTCAGGGACGGCAACGCTCTGCGGGGCTCGATGCACGGCTCGGCGGGGAAACTCCTTGAGGGGCGCTCCTTCTACTGTCGAGTGTCCCCAGCAAAATTCCCACGACGGCTGCTCTTCCGTCGTCCTTAGAACACTCTTCAGATTAGCCCACACTCGGCGCCTCTACTTTAATGATTGTCAATTGCAATCTCAAAACGGTATCGCGGAAGCTAAAAATCAAAATAAAATAGAATAACAGCCACATCCCCCCCGGCTCGGCGAGGAGTCGCCCCCGACCGAACCCCCTCGGTCGGTCTTATGCCCTTGTGACGCGCGCGCCGTACGCGCCACGTCACAATATACTAAAATTAAATAAATTGTACTAAATTAAAAAATTAGTATCGACGTGCGCAGGAGTTATCGAGCACGTATAGAATAGTTCAAGTTACTTGCGGACGGCGCGTACAATCCATACAGAAAGAGATATAGCCATAAAAGACATAAAAGTATTATATTGTTGTTCTTGTAATTAACATTTTGTTGTGTAAAAGTAATTTTGCTTTAATTGGGTATTCTACTTACAGATCAAAAAATTACTGAAGAAATATTTTTTATTCTAGATCAAGAAACAATAAGAGAATTAATTCCACTGGCTGGAGAGAGACTCTTATTTAATGTAAAATTTAAAACCGAAATCCAAAACGCTAAGGTAAATATGCTAAAAACAAATAATTTAAATTAAAACATTATATTTAATCTAATTGAATTCTGCTGATGTAATAATAATAATAATAATAATAGTAATAATAATAATAATAATTAATAAATTTAATAATGAATATTCTTTATGGTATTGGATGATATCCGTTTAAAGTTTCTACAAATGGCATTTTTTCTTTATCAAGTAATTTAACATTACTTGTAGTAGAAACCGAAAGATATGGTGGCTTATTTTCAGATACTCTCATTCTTCCCGTTATTTTTAATTTTGAACCGTAAGTAAACTCTTTTTCAAAATCACCGTTATTTGTTACTAAAACGCAAAGTTTGTAATAGCCATCCGTAATTGCTCCAATATAAAAATTTTGATTTAGTGATTTTACAAAAATTATTTTCATATAATAATTCATTTCTGAAATTAAATTAAAATATTTTAATAAATATTTTATAAAATTTGTGATTGAGTTATATTAATATTAAGTTTTATTAATATTTCTTCTATTTGTTGTGGGATTTTATAAATTCCTAAATGTATAATAATTGTACAAGGTCGAATGAGTAATTCGAATGAAAAGAATGCGTTATGTAAAAACTCTTTTTTAAAAAAAAGTTTAGGTACTACTTTTTGTAACGTATAAACCTGCAATTTAGTAATTTATTTAAATTATTATTTGGCTAACTGTATTGATCTCAAGTTTATTTTTATTTATCTCAAGTTTATTTTTTATTATTTGTTTAATTATTATTTTTAACGTTGCGTGCGCGCGCGCGCGCGCGCGTGTGTGTGTGTGTGTGTGTGGGAAAATATCTTACTTGTTCTGTTTTTGTTATTAAATTTGCGTATTTGAAGGCCAAATCATTCCATGCAATGACCTGTATCGTATCTTCACTATTACTAAGAATGAAATTAAAAAAATGCCATTTCTTGCCATTTTTTCCGGATGATTTTATTTAAAATATTGACCTCACATAAGCTGTTATTTCACTATAATGGAAAAAATAATTTTTATTCAAATAAAAGTGTTTGATTAAAATTAATAAATGTGCATGTGTACGTGTATACGTATATGTACGCGCGCACGCATGCTTGTACGGACGTACGCACACACATGTACTTGCATCATATACGCATGCAAACGCACGTGCGTGTTTTATAGTTTTAAAAAGTTGTATACTTTGTAACGGACCGTATTTCCTACTCGGGCTAATTTGCTAGGATCGGGTGTAGGAAGGTCCCTGAGATAATAGACTCAGCTTTTCCGTAATAAAGAATAGATATATTTAATAAAATCGTGGCTATGTACAGGCTATTTACAATGCGTCAGTGTGTCGGTGTGTATCGTGAGTCGTTCGACGGAATGTGTATTTACAGGTGTAGTGTGTGTATGTGTGTTTGTGTAAGTCGCGCGTCGCGGGCCGAAACAGCTGTTTGCTGTCGGGCGCGTAGCTAGCTCGGTGACGGTCGCGGTGTGCGGCGACGGGCCGGCGGGCAATGCCCTGGCGCGTGAAGCGGTGTTTCGTGGCGCGGTGAGGCGAGCGGTATGGCGGGTGGTAATTGCCGGTCCCTCGAGATTGGTGGCGCGCGGTACGCGGCGTGAAGCGCGGGGTGTTATGCCGTGCGGTGATTTCTCTGGTGATCGAGAAAACGCCAGTCGATCTCGAGATCTCTCGAGGGAGAACTCTCCACCCCTGTTGTGTTCGAGCCGGGTGATCGGCCGATTTTATGAACGTCCGTAGCCGAGAACTCTCGGCGAAGGCGGAGTACGCTCTACCCTCTGCTACGGAGATGAACTAGGAGTTTTAGAATGCGAGCGGTACCGAGAGCTCTTGGTTAAGGCAGAGAACACTCTACCCTAATTACTGATTGCAGGAAGTTTCTCAGGAGCGTACTCTAGTTAGGATCGGAATCCAGCGTACGGTCGGAGCGAGAAGTGTCGCAGCTTTTTATACCCGCTCGGGTGGAGGATCGGGGATCCTCGTGGATCTTCGGGTTTCCCCGCACTCGCTCCCCTCCCGTGGAGGTTGGGTGCGTGCGGGGAAATACGCGGAGCGGAGACGATGCCTCGTCTCAACGCTTTTTATTGCGGGCGATTAGGACGGGCCGGTGCCCGTTTGTGCGGTCCAGCGGATGTTCGGCCGGACCGCGCGCGGTCGGTGATGCCGGTGGACGGGAGGTTCGTTACAACTTACAAACTTGTATCGTCTTCAACTACATCCTTCAAAATTTCTTTTTTTGTAAATACATATGTATTTGTAATTTCCTTTAATGTCATGTTATTTTTTTCAATGTTATCGAAATCATTTTGGCGTATAATTTGTTTTGAAACCATTTTTATATTTTTATATTTTATTTAAATTATGTAAATAATAATGTAAATTATATTAAATTATGTAAATAATTACTTTTTGATCTCAACTACTACTAATAATACAATGAATACGATATGATTAAATTTTAATTTTTATATCATTTGAATTTTATTTAAATAAAGAACTGTTACGTCCAGCCTTATTAAATTTGGATTTAGTTGTGTAACAGAAAAAACTTGAGTATGAACGCAGTTAAGGCAAGGGAGGACGTAACGGGTTTTTAAATCTTTCTGTAGGCACGCAATAAACTTGAGGGTGAGTGCCTCGGTTGGACGCACTTATATGACGTGAAAAGGCGGGTCAACGTGCCGATATGCTCGCTCTAACCCGTTTTCAGGTCGTGCCCTCGTAGGTCCAAATTTCGAGTCACCGAATTTAATCACTTTAACTCGGGACTTGACCAGGTGTTTACTTCAATAGGGAATGGAGTGCAGGTGGTTTACTAATTCATATAAATAATGAACACTCTATTTAAAACTTAACAACATATTTATATTTAATAGTATTAATCACAAGATTATAAGGTTTACAAATGAATTCCCGCAAATACCTGAGTTTATACAATAAAATGCTAAGATCGGTTTTTGTTCATAGGTTATGAGGTCGAGGTCTGAATGTATCATGTTTATCTATGTATATATATATATATATATATATATATATATATATATATATTAATTTAAACTAGATTAACAACAATTTCTAGATAAAACTAATGTGATTCGGCCGACATGAGTATAACGTTTAGTATATTATCTTATTTCTTCAATAATAACCGTGGAAGTAGGAAAAAAGTTATTTAAAAAATCTGAGGATACGGCAAAGGGGTTATAATAATGGGGAGTGAAAACGAGGATGGGATCTGTGGAAGTGAGTGCAGGTAAAATGTCTAATAAAACTTCTGGATCTATAGCGTTTGGGTTAATTGCAAAATCGCGGAGAGATTGAAATATGGGGTCTGTTTTAAGTGGAAATCTAATATTTCGATAAGAGATGTTTGAGTCCCATCATAATGATAGTGACGAGGGTGGGACTTGCTCAAATTCGTCGATTAACTCTATTGATGGTGCAGGAGAAGGTGGGGATGGAATTTCTTTGGGTTCAGGGGAACTGATCGGGGAGTATTAAGGGAAAGCATGAGATGAATCGGTTAGAGAGGATGGTCGAGGAACACTGAGTTCTTCGAAAGAGGTAGAAGGAGAGAAGGGTCAAGGAACACTGAGTTTTTCGAAAGAGGTAGAAGAAGAGGAGGGTCGAGGAACACTGAGTTCTTTGAGAGAGATAGGAGGAGAGGAGGGTCGAGGAACACTGAGTTCTTCGAGAGAGATAGGAGGAGAGGAGGGTCGAGAGTAGTTGATACTAAGCCGGTTCTAACCCAGGTGCTCCGAGGGGGAGCGAGTGTGCGGGGGGAACTTGTAGACGCGCGAAGGCATGTCGTCACGCGGATCGGGGGGGGGGGGTCATGCGGCGCGGGAATTGCTAATGCGGGATTTTCGGGTCCGCGACCGGTAGAGGGGGAATCGGGGTCCGCGACCGCCGCCGTTGCAGCCATCGCTGCGGTGCTCGCGCTCTCCCTCTGTTACGAATCTATCTCTCTTACCCATACGTGATCCCTTTCAGCAGCCATCGCCGCGATGCTCGCGATCTCCTTCTACTGAATATCTTTGTCACCTGTACGTGATATCTTCAACCATGTAGTCTTATCATTCTCTCTTTCTCTTTCATTCATTCTTTCATACGCAGTCACATATATACGTTCCCGCCCATCGCACTTTATCTATGTAAATTTATATTTGATAATATTATAACTATAATTATAATTGTTTTTCAATTCAACTTAAGTATAATGCAATTTAAAAAATTAAAAGAAGTTCTTATGAATAATTTATATTGAAACATAAAGTTTATAAAGTAAACTAATAAAGTTAACATACATGAAAAATGTTAGAAGAACTGAAGGCGAGGGGGAGAGGGATTGCGATATTCTTAAAGAAGGAAAATAATTTTAATTAATTATAGTATATGTATAAATTTATATATTTGAAAATGTAAAAGCATATTTATATAAAGTATAAAGTATAATATAAAATGCACAATATAAAAGTATAATATAAAGTTTAAAAAGTATATAAAGTATAATATAAAAGTATAATATAAAAAATGTATTCTAAAATGTTACCATGCGTGTATAAAAGTATAAAAATATAATAAAAAGTATAATAAAATAATAAAAGTAAATAAAAGTAATAAAGGATTAAAAAATGGAATTATTCCCAGATTTCTTGATTATTCTCATACAGCGGCTCCATGTCAAAGAGTCTCCTCAGACCTCATCCGTCAGGGCACTCAAACATAAGTTCAACGTTTTCATTATTTCGCCATTGGTCAATTCGGCGAAAGTATCGTGTCAACCGTGCTGCCTGTATGTTCATAAACCCCGGTATACGGATTTCATCCATACCAAAATACGGCTGAAAAAAGATATTTTTAATTTAATCACGCTGCGCTGGAGCTGTATCAAATTGCTACGAGGGCTAAAAATAGCATTTTTTAAAATATTATAACTTTTAAAAATAATTTGAAAATAATTTAAAAGATATAAAAATATGGTAAATAATAAAACATACCTGATCACCAAGAGGTGCTCTAATTGACATCATCTCGTGGAGATGCAGAGTCCTATGCCTTGCGATTGGTATTCTAATATTTATTTGAGCATAAATCTGTGACGTTCGGATAATGGGTATCACCAAGAAATACATACTAAAAATTAAACTTAAAATATTATACTTGCAGCATAACGTAAGTTCGCAATTTAAACTATATATTATAATGTTCACATACACCAACTACCGGATACTCGATACGCAATCTATGATGGAAATTTGGCATGTTGCTGGCACTTCTATTCGACACAAGCAAGAAGACTTTTGATCCAAACTAACGTTAAGGAGCAGACCCCATCATTATATAGTGAAGATGTACGTGACTTGAGAAATAAATTTGAAAAAGCCATGTCAACTTCGTAGAATTTTTATCAGCGCTTACCACTGCAGCATTGTCTAAGAAGAACGATGAGATTGTCTTATATTATGTTGCCTCGGTCAACGTCTTCGTCGAAGTAAAGCATTTTAAAACAACATTATAAAGAGTATAAATGTATCATATTGAATCACTTCATATACATCAACTGCATCAAACTGCACCATCAAACCACATCTATTAAACCACAATTGAACTACAATTGAACCGCTATCAAACCGCATTATACGTCTATAGAACAGCATCATATATCGAACTATTGAACCACATCGTACAGCAGCCGAACATATTTATCAAACCATAATTGAATCACTTGAGAAATAAATTTGAAAAAAGCATGTTCACAGCCGCGTCAGGTTCGTAGAATTTTTTATCTGCACTCACCATTGTCTAACAAAACGTACGTGATTTATCAACGAGATCGTCTTATATGATGCTGTCTCGGTCAACGCCTCGGTCAACGCCTCGGTCAACACTTCAGTCGAAATAAAGAACTGCTAACCACTATTCAACTGTTATCAAACCATATCATACAGCTATTGAACCACTATTGAACCGTTATCATACAGCTATGGAACCATTGTCAAACTGCATCATACAGCTATCGAACCGTTGTCAAATTGCATCATACAGCTATCAAACTGCATCATACAGCTATCGAACTGCATCATACAGCTATCGAACCATTATCAAACTACATCATACAGATAAAGAACTGCTATCAAACTGTATTATACAGCTATCGATTCACTATGAAACCGCTATTGAACCGCTATTGTACAGCTATTGAACCGCTATCAAACTGGATATACAGCTATCAAACTGCTTTGTACAGCTATTAAACCGCTATCAAACTGTATCGTACAGCTATCGAACCGCATCGTACAGCTATCAAACCGTTATCAAACTGCATCATACACTATATATCTTATATGTACAGGAAAAGGTAGAAATAAACATTTTATTGCGTTTTATCTTTCTTTATTTTGAAAAAATTTCGCAATTATTTTGGTGTTGCAACCACCAGTTAAATATTTTAAATACATTTTGTAAAGCACAATTCTTAACATGTTTTTCACATCGTATAGTATTACTAACATCTAGATTATTCAAAGATTCAATGTCTTCGTAATCTGCATCCAATGTCTTGATATATATACCATCATCGATATCGAGCATGTTCGTTAACCATTCTTGTTTCTGAAGTCCCTTAATGTATACGATAGTTTTTCTGTCATCATCTTCCATATTACACACAGCAGATGTAATCAGATGTTTCGCCATGTTGTACGATATCATCCCGTCCTTCCATCGCAATCCATGATGATAAGCAATCAACCAAGAAGCGCAAGACTTGTCGGATTTTGTAAGAACACGCCATGGCATGGGGCTAGCAAAAATGTAATGCGTGAGAACGGCTTCTTTTCTCAGTACCGCCACTTCCTTTACGACAAATCTTTTATTGACAATAAATCCTTGCAGATCCACAAATGTCGGTACGATCATTATGAGTAACTCTTCAAGACTGTACTTTAATACTAAATATCTCAGTTTCTATCAGTTGATGTTACATGATTTTGCGCACTACGTTGGACAACGGACAGTATTCAATTACACGATCATGTAAAATAAGATAATAAGCGGTAGTATTTGCGGGAACATTCTCTTTGCAATCAAATTCTATGCGCACATCTACGGTAGCACTCTTGACGGATTCGTTTTGTCGCGAACAGTCAATGACCGCAAAAGGTCCTTTTTCCAGGAATGTGATTAAGTTGAGCAGCGTTTCACACTCATATCCATAATAAGATTTACCAAAACGTCGATACATGTCATTGCATATCTAGATTTATGAAAATCTAAATTCAAATCGTCATTTGGATAAAATTCAGAGTTTAGATAAAGTTTTACGTTGGTCAAATTACAGTCGTCAAAGATTGTAACATCTTAAGACATGATATTTTTTCGACTTGTCTGCAGTGCAAAGATAACGAAGCGCGGTTTCTCGAGCTGAATTGCAGTTTTGACAGCCCATGAATGTTTCGTCGTACTCTGCAGCAAAGGGTACCCATACAGATCCCAGGAGCGAAAACTCATACTCAGACATTGTCCACTTTCCAAAGCTCGCAGCAAAGATAATTTGTTGACTTCGTTTAACGTAACATGCGGCATTTGCCACTGCACTTTAAATAATTCAATTTCCGATTGAGCTGTAGAATTTCCAACGATAGAATTGTTATTGTTGCGCGCTCGTATCAAGATCAATTCGTGACGAGCGTTAACAATCACGCGTTTGTAATCTTTGCAAAAGCCCAATAATACACTAAGCGGTACGCAAAAGTTGAAGTATCCTTCCGGTAGGTTATACAAAAATTCCCATCCTGCCTTCTGCATAATTACTGCTTTGTCATATGATAATGAGACATAGTTTTTGAGGGTGCTGGTTATTCCAACGTTTCTGTTCCGATCAATTTCCACATCGTTGAGTTCATATCGAATTTCATCAAACATGAACGCCACGCGATTATTTCTGAGATTTATCACATTTTTATTCTTATCCTTATCGTCTTTCTTCTTCATCACCAATCTTCCTTCGACATAGAGAAAACTTTCACATGGTAACGTGTATAAATCCTGTTGTTGTATGGGTATCCTTATTTCGTCGCTGTATCTAAAAGTGGTATTGGCGTACAGATTGTATGTGTGAATCTCAATCTTGACGATGCTGTCGTCAAAGATCGGCTCGCCTCCAATGTTCAAGATGTTAGACATCTTAGATATTTCGAACGACAAATCCCTATGATTTTAAAAATTCAACGTTTGACGCGGAGAGTTTCTTTTTATCAGACAATCAAATATTTTTAACTGTCGTACAATTTATGTCACACGGTCGAATATTCTTGATTGGTGTAAAAATTGTGTCCTTCACCTGCTCATTCAACACGAGCATCTCACGTTATCGTCTTCGTACGTGTAATCTAACGGTAATCTCCTCTCCGCGAAAATCGAGTAATTGACCGTCCTGATCCACAATGCGAATCGTCAAATCAGTAATGCTCCGTGCAACGATTGGAAGGTAAATGATCTGTGCAGGCGTTTCCGATATCTTATATTCTGGTGGTACCCTCGGCGAAAATTTATGTATCGTGTGTACGCACCTGCAGTCACGTTACATTCTATGCAAATAATGTTTACGTTTATGATATTTATAGGTACATCCGATTGATGCCACAATCGCGATTCAAGAATACGACGCGATGAAAATCCTAACAGCGATCCAATGTTGTTAGGTTTAATGAAATTTATCCGATAAGCACACATAATCTCGCTCTTCATTGTATTATTGTTAGCACAAATCATCAGCGGATATTCGCTCTCGTCTTCATCTTCTTTGCGAAGCGTCCTCTTTCCCGCAACATCAGGATGAGATTGTAAAATTGCTCGTTTCAAATATCTATCTATATCACGCAATTCATACGATCCTTCATAATCATAATTTCCTTGTCGTCTTTGTCATAGTAAAATTTGTTATTCGACGCATTTACATTAGGTATGGTATAATATGTTTCAAAATCTGTGAGGCCGAGCTCGTAATCGCCATCGCTCAAATCTACGGCTGCAAAATAGCTTACCGCGAGGATGCTACTCTTGCCGGTTAGCGTAAACGTTAGTGACATGTTGAAACGAATACCGAGTTAAATTGCACAATGTTAGTCTTTAAATTATTAACTGTTTGGAGAAAACGCAAACACAGTTGACCGCAGTTGCTTTGATCGTAACATTGATAAGGCGTGTGATTGTACTCGATCCGCTTTACATCTAAATATTGCACTAGTTCTTTCGGCGGTCTAAGATTGCCGAAACTATCAAAGTATATAGCGCGATTTCCCCTCTTTGCGTATGCCACCCAGTGTGTAACCAATCCTTCAGCATTATCTAAATTTACAATACCACTCTCGTTTTGATATGCTCCAGCCGTTGGTAATGCCGTACACATGAAAATTCTTCTAAAGTATGGAATGCGCATACGTTTTGCTAGCTGTAATAATTGTATGTTGGTAGTTACACCTTTCGGCATTTTTAACGTCTTTTTGACGGTTTTTTTTTTTTTTTTTTTTTTTTTTTTAATCGAAACTCCTTGTCCAGGCTTGTATGGAGCGAGATAAACTTCATGACCTTCCACGACGCGATTATGACGTTTAAATTCTTTCAGCTGACGCTGCGCTGCCTTGTTATCATTCACAACTTTCACAACTCCCGCCGCTCTTCGACCAACGACCCAAGAACTCCCAACAGCGGTAGAATGGGTAAAACACCTCCGCGTTTCGCTACCGGAAGTATTCGTTTACTCGTTCTTTTCTTCTTATCTCTTTTTTTCTTTTTATCTCTTTTTTTCTTTTTCAAGCCCATACCGATTTTCATCTTAGTCTTCATAGCTGCCCAAACGGTTGCTGCAGCAGCTCTTTCTCCAAAAGTCGAATCGTTCGCTGTAATGCGTTTTCGCGCTTCCGCAGCGAGTATATTGTCAGCTGCGTGTCTGTCGGTGAGTTCGTTGCTCCGGGAGTACGCAATGTCGTGTTCGCGACACGCTACGTCCAACGGATTAATACCCCGATCGCCTCTGGCCAATCGCTTTTTCAGCCTAGTACCCGGACCGCAAAATTGATATCCAGGTATATGCAGTTTAAAAGGAAGCGCATTTATCGCACGATTTAACAAGCCGCGACCTACCGCTGGCATTCGCGACAATTCTTTATCAACGGTGCGGGGCCGTCGATGTGCGTCTGCTGCCACGATTGATTATAATGCTCGTAACAACGACGATAGCTTTGAACCTCTGGATCAGTCTTTATATGTTCCGGAAGCCTATCCCACACGTGTTCGATATAGTTGCCACACACGCGTAGCAAAATAGGCTTCGATACGAATTCTAACTGTTCGGCGCTCAAATCGAGTATATCAGAGGGATGTGACAATATGAGAAACATTTTACATACTGAACAATTTTGCTCGGCGCGTCTCTATAAATAGATCGGTCTTAATATAATTTTTATCAGTTCTTATGAGAGGGGAAAAATATGCGGTTCGTACAACATTCACCAGCGATTAAAATAACAAATTTCGATGACAGGATAATGTCCGAACGAAAGATACGGAGACATGGAAACATGTTGCCGAGTTCTATACGCGGTATAATTTGCGGTCCGTCAAATTGTGGCAAGCCAAACGTATTAATAAGCTTGTTGGAAAGTCCGCATGGAGTACGTTTTGAGAATGTGTATGTGTACTCGAAATCATTACAACAACCGAAATATCGATATTTGGAAAATTTATTGACACCGATTGAAGAAGTTAGTTATTTTGCATTCTCCAATAACTGTGATGTCATTCAGCCGAGTGAAGCGCTTCCGAATTCCATTTTTATCTTTGATGACGTGGCGTGTGATAAGCAAGATACGATAAGAGACTACTTTGCAATGGGGCGACACGTGGACGTCGACTGCTTCTATCTCTGTCAGACGTATGCAAAGATACCGAAACATCTTATACGCGACAATGCGAATTTGCTAATTTTATTCAAGCAGGATGGTACTAATCTAAAACATGCGTACAACGATCATGTAAATACCGATATGTCTTACGAGGATTTTAGCAATTTATGTCATACTTGTTGGCAACAAAAGTATGGATTTTTAGTGATAGATAAGAATAGTGCGCTCGCTGATGGACGATATCGAAAAGGATTTAATGACTTCGCAATACCATAAAGCAGTTAGTTGTTTTCGATACGTTGACCAAGTAGCGTTTCTCAACATAAATAACACAGATAACAGTATGAATCGTGAGAAGATTGTAAAAGAGATTGCGAAAACGAGTGATTCAATTCGCAAAAAATATCGCGCTTTGAAAGCGGGTAAAGTGCAAAAAGAGATAGTGTTGGAGAGACACTTTAAGCCCATTGTCGAACCATTAAAACAGATTGTTGAAAACACCGTTGGTGATGTATCAGATCCGATTAAGAATTAAACGTTCTTTTCGGAGGAAGACGAATACTGAGAACCAAAACCGAAACGAAAGCAATTAAACGCTTCGCTTAACAATTCTATAATGACTTCTACTCCTGTTAAAAAAATAAGACGATCAAAAACTGTATCAACTAATTTGAATGAAACATCGCAAATATTACATGATAGTGATTTATCATACAGTCATGTACCTTCTGTCGAAGACGTTTTTGAAGTCGCAGCCAATGAACCTCTTGTGACGTGTATTCGACAACAGTTGGAAACGCGAGAAGGACGTGAAAAGTTACACACTATGGTCCATTAGGTCAAAAATATGTGGGAGCTGTTCTGAGTGGTAAAAAACCAGTCATAATAGATACTGTTTACGGAGTTTATTTCACCGACTTTGGAACGATGCTCGGCGATAAACGCATCGACATACATAAGAATGATTCCAAAATTGTAACGCGCGCGTCCACGGAAAAGGAATAAGACACACACTCTTTTAACTAAAAGAATCGAACAGCTTTATTGGAATTATCACAAAGCGTCTGTACAAGCTCGAGATCGCTCTCAGACTGTTTTATTCCTTGTTTATCCCCGTTGCCCCGGCTCTTGACAGCTGACCGCCGCCGCCGATCGATATTACCAATCCGACAGTTGACTCGCGATCGCAGAGTATACCGGGCAGCGCACGTAACACTGCCCTCCCTCTTAAAGATTGTTGTCCCGACAATCCGGAAGGCAATTCGACGCGCCTCTCTGAGTCAGCGCCTCAGAATTCCTGGACGATTTCCTGCCCTCCACGTGCAGTTGCAGCGAGTCCATCCGAGCTCGCCTCCTCTTGCCTGGAAACTTTCATGCGTCTTCCCTCGAAGAGCTGATTAGGCTCCTTCGCAGAGACTCTTGCGCTTGATTCCAGTTTTCCGCTGCCCGTGCTCTTTCATGTTGAGCCTTGAGCACTTCTCGCTTCTCCGCGTCGGGTCTTGAGCGCTTCTTATTTCTCTCTTCAGGATCAGAGGGGGAAATAATTTCCGTGGACCTAACGCTTTTTAAAGCTCTCTGTCCTCTGCCTCGGCATTTGCCCAAAGTCCCACGGGAAAACCACGGTCAAAGACCGTGGGAAAGGCAGATTTGAGAAAACATCCCAGATCAAGAATTCAGTTTCTCTTTTCTTCCCAGCTCTCTTAGACGTAACTGAAACAAAACGAAAGAACAAATAAACGCAGAAAAATCAACAGCTTTAACTCTTTCTTTAAAACAAAACAAAAACATTCCTCCCCTCCCTTCACGCTCGCATACAGGCTCAGGCTCGTTTCGGCTTCGTAAAGGAGATTCCAAGACTAATTTCTTTCCTGAAAAGGAGCTAAACGGTTCGCATGGACAACTTTATTTTTTAAGCGGGAAGATTTCTCTATACAATATAAAACATCTCCAAGCTTTTTCTTAATTTTCCAAGGTCCCTCCCAAGAATTCTGCAATTTCGGGGCCCTTCCTGCCACTCGTCTAGGATTAAAGAACCAGACCTTTGGTCCCGGCTCATAAAGCACTCGCCTAGTTCGTTGATCATACCAGAATTTTGCATTCCGGGAACTGATGCAAAGACGCTGACGGGCGAAATAATGGACTACATCGAGTCTATCTCTGAGTCTGGAAACAAAATTTCCATCTTTTTCCTCCTCTTCTTTTTTAGGAAGGAGACATCCTCTAAGAAGATCTAAAGGCAGACGAAGATCCTATCCTAGATATATTTCAGCCAGAGACGCTCCTGTAGCCTCCTGTTTCAAAGAACGAAACGCTAGTAAAAACAAAGGAATCCACCGATCCCAATCCTTCTGATTTTCGCAAACGAATTTTGCCAGATAATCCAAGATGGTACGATGCTGACGCTCAACTTGTTCGTCCGATTGTGGATGAAGAGGTGTTGTTCGCGTCTTTTTCATTCCTAATAGCGTTGACATTTCCCGGAAAAGTTGAGAATCGAAATTCTTTCCTTTATCAGTATGTAATTCCAAAAGAATTCCATGTCGAAAAAATACTTGTTCAACTAATGATCTTGCGACGATACTAGCTCTCTTGTTTTTGAGAGGAATCGCTTTTGGCCATTTAGAAAAACAATCCACGATTACTAAGAGATATCTATTCCTCGAAGAAGAAATCCGCAAGGGGCCAAGGATATCTACTTGTATCCTCTCAAAAGGAGCGCCCACATTGTAAGTCTGCAAAGGAGATTTCCCTTTTCCGAAAGGGCCTTTTCTTGCGATGCAAACTTTACACGTGGCACATCACCTCTCCACATTCTTTTTGCTGGAAGCCCAGTAAAAATGTTTACGAATTTTCTGGAGGGTCTTGTTTACGCCAAAATGTCCTCCAGAAGGAGAGTCATGGGCCTCTTCTAGAATTTCCTGTACCTTCTGTCGAGAGCCCACGATTTGAAAAATACTCTGTAAGTTCGAAGAAACCCACCTCTTATGAAGGACACCATCGATCATAGTAAGTAAGTCCCAATGTGACCAATAAATCTTTAAGGAAACCTCCTCGAAAGCCAGTTCTTGCCAATCCGGTCGACTACCAGCTTCTTTAGCCCGTATTATCATTGAAGTAACGGGATCTTGTAGCTGAGCGGAGCGCCATTCTTGAGAACTTCCTTTGGAGAAAAATATTCGACCAAAGATTGCTTCCTCAGACGTCCCTTCATTAAACTCGACCTTAGCACAATACCGGCAGGGCATTTCCGAACATGGACGCCTCGAAAGTCCGTCAGCGTTTCCATGCGCTTTTCCATTTTGACAGAAGACGTCGAAATCGTATTGCTAAAGACGTTCCAACCATCTGGCCAATTGCCCTTGCAAATTCCGAAAAGACATCAACCATCGGAGACTATATAACATGATCTGTCCTCACAAGGAACTTCCGTCCATAGAGGTAGTGATGAAAAGATTTTATTGAATCCACGACCGCAAGGAGCTCTCGACGGGTCACGTCAATAATTCCGTTCCACCTTGCTAAATACACGGCTGAAATAAGCGATGACTCTCTCCTCTTCTCCCTGTAATTGAGAAAGCACCGTCCCGATGCCATGATTCGAGGCATCGGTATCTAAAATAAACAGACTTTCTTCCAAAGGAAAAGATAAAATTGGAGAGCAAGTCAAGACACGTTTCAAATTTTCAAATGCCTCTTGACATTCAAGAGACCAAACAAATTTATTATTCTCTTCGGACAATTTATACAATGGTTTTGCCAAAGTTGCAAAACCTTTAACAAACCGTCTATAATACGAACAAAATCCGAGAAAACTTCGAACTTGCTTCCGTGTTTTCGGAAGCGGCCAATTTTCAACAGAAGAAATCTTTTCTGGGTCTGTTGCAACCCCCTCTGCTGAAATAACATGTCCAAGATATTTAACTTCTCTTTTCATAAAAACACATTTACTGGGATTAATTTTTAAATTAGCATTCTGCAAACGAATAAAAACTTCTTTTAAATTATTCATCATTTCCTCAAAATTTTTTCCAAAGACAATTACATCATCCAAATAAACAAAACAAATTTTAGAAATTAAACCTTTCAATACTTTTTCCATCAATCGCTCAAACGTAGCAGGGGCGTTGCAAAGACCAAAAGGCATAACTGTAAATTGCCATAAACCATTTCCAATAGAAAAAGCAGTTTTCTCACGATCCTTAAGATCTAGGCTTACTTGCCAATATCCGCTTTTTAAAACAATGGTTCAAAACCACGAATTCCCCGTCAAACAATCTAAAATATTATCAATCTTCGGAAGTGGGTAGGAGTCCTTTTTCGTTATCTCATTTAGCTTTTGAAAATCCACACAAAATCTTATAATTCCGTCTTTCTTTTTAACTAAGACTGCAGGGGAAATTCAAGGACTGCTAGAGTCCTCTATTACCTTTTGAACTTTCATTTCCTCCAGAATTTATTTACTTCCGACTGTAAATGTAGGGGAATTCGGCGAGGTACCTGCTTAATAGGGCGAGAATCACATAATTTTATTTCATGACATAAAACATTACAATTCCCGGCAACAATATTTTCGGAAAAGACATGACAAAACTCAATCAAAAAATCAGAAAATATTTGCTTTTGAGAAGAATTCAAATTCCGAAAACTTTCCTCAAGAATCCGCGAAAGAGAGTTGGAGAGCTGCAAAGGGCAGTTCTGCATTCGAGAGCAGACAAGCCCGCGCTCCTCCACTTCGCTCCCCGTCAAACCGAGGACGCTCTCAAATAATCCATCCAAAATTCCCGCCTTGGAGAGAAAATCCACTCCAAGTATATACTCATCGACAATCTCCGCGACATAGAAAGGCAAAACAAAACAAAATTTGCCTAAAGAAACTGTAGCTATCACACGAGAAATTATCGAGACTTTTTCTCCAGTAGGATATCTTAAATCAAAAAATTTTATACGTTCATGCTCAAGGGAAGCCGCCATCTTGGCGCTTAAAACCGAAACGTCCGAGCCTGTATCAATTTTAAAGTAACGGTTTATCATTCAAAGAACCCTTTACGCAGCAGTGGCTGCGCACGTTCGCGCCCATGCCCCCGACCCGTCGCACAAGAACGGCCTTGCCACGCACGCGAAACGGGGCTAGAACTTCGTCTGCCGAGCAAGCCCCTATCAACCTGACAGAATTTAGTTTTCCGTCTTCCCCGCCGCACGACATTCTGCGCGGAAATGCCCGGTCGCCCCGCACTGCCAACACTTAAAACAACATTTAAAATTTTTCTTTTTCTTTTCCTTTAGCCCAGAAACTTCCTTCCGTTCCGCGCGGAAATTCCCGTTAAACTTTTCCGGAAAACAGCTTTGATTGATGAATTTAAGCGTTTTCGCCCATTCAATCGCGACTCTTAAAGATGTTATCTCCTCCACCTGAAGGATACGTTTTACGAATCCGTCTGACAACGCGGCAATAAACTGCGAGCAAGCGATTTTGTCGCGCACTTCATGTGTACATTCAGAATATGCTTTCCGGGAAAGACGCTCTAAATCTGCGCCCAACGTCGCGTAATCCTCACCCGGACTCTGCTTTCGATTCGTGAATTGAGTATAAAAATTTTGCGCGAGCTCGCTCTCCCCAAAACGGAGCTCCAATTGCGATTTAAGCTCCACGAAAGAAAGAGAGCCCTCACTCGCGGGGCAGGAGTCCAGCAACGAACGCGCTTTCCCCCGTAAGCAGGAAGCTAAAACTACCGCCTTTTCCGACTCACTCCAACGATTCGCGTTCGCGATGAGCGAAAATTGTGTCAAAAATTCGCGTAATGGGGACGTTCCATCGAAAGTGTCCGGTTTCAATTTAATACCGACAGGCGCCCGCATGTCCCCCCACGCCTCCATGCTCGCACCGCTCTCACGCAACGCGCCCCCCACGTTCCCGGCCGAACGAATATTATCAGAGGGACTTAGCTGGTTCTCCGTCGCTTGGGAAGACTGCAGCCGTCGAAGTGCCTCTACGAACTCCCGCTGCTGCTGCGCCTGCTCCTCTCGCATCCACCGGAGTTCCTCTAATAGAAGCAGGAATTCTGGCGCCGCTGCTCCTGAAGGAGGCCCGGGAGTCTCGACGCTCCCGTCTCTCGCTCCAAATCCCGTGCGTCCGTTCCGTCTCCCTCCGCAGCGGCAGAAGCGTGGGATCGGGTCATCACAGGGAAACGAGGGACGGACATCTTCGAATTCTCCGCTCTTTCTCGTTTTTTCACTCCGCGCACTTATCACTTAAATCCGCGCGCGCTTCACAGGATCCAACGAACGGATCCCGGATGAGCCCCCAAAATTGTAACGCGCGCGCTCACGGAAAAGAAATAAGACACACACTCTTTTAACTAAAAGAATTGAACAGCTTTATTGCAATTATCACAAAGCGTCTGTACAAGCTCGAGGTCGCTCTCAGACTGTTTTATTCCTTGTTTATCATATAGGCCTTGTTGCCCCGGCTCTTGACAGCTGACCGCCGCCGCCGATCGATATTCCCAATCCGACAGCTGACTCGCGATCGCAGAGTATACCGGGCAGCGCACGTAACAACAGCATAGTCATAGATGGTAAAATATATGTGGAAACGCCTGGTCTGTATGAATTAATTTTCATGAAAATGCCCAACATGTACACGAATAATGACCTGCAGAATTATAAAAACATTCTATTGGCGACAAATGCATATAGACTCGGGCATATGGCACATAATCAAGTAATGGGCAACAAAGGGTCTAAATATAAAAATATAATTGCGCCCTTAGCAACAGACGCAAAAGTTGGACAAGGTATACCGAGCGCTATTACATTAAATGATAACAAGATCGATTATGTTCATTGGGATGATCTCAACGAGCTTGTGGATCGCCTTCGATTGCTCGAGGCTTCACACCAGGCAGGACACAATGCTCACGACAACGAGATTCTATCAATTATCGAGGAACTTCGCGAGGCTGGTCTTATTATAAATTAAAACTGCATGAAACAAATCATTTAGTCAACATCGAAATGTCAATCAACAAGTTTGGAACATCGCTTGGAAGAGGTGCGGAACCATACTATCAATGGAGCGAATTAGTCAGAAATTATGTGCGCGATAACGCTCTTTGCATGACTGCCACCGATTTTGATGCAAAGTCGCGTAAGATTCGACGTGTAGCGCTGTCTGTAGACGATAGTGATGCAACCAATAAACGATACGTACAGCAGACCGTGAAAATTTTAAAGGGTCGACAGGATGACATCGAGAGGAAGATTGAGACACTCCAAAGTAGAGTAGAAATTACAGCTCATATGCTAAACGAGTTTCAAAGACAGCTCAACGCGGTGACCCATCGTGCAGAGTAAAATAGTCGATACATTGAATATATATGCCATTTGTTTATCATACTCCAAGCATGTCTGAGAAACAATTGCTGGTTGAGGAGTTGCATGCTCCGGCGAGAAGAAATTTTCCTCGAAGACGTGTCATAGTTTGCGGATACGATGACCTGTAACAGGCGGACGTGATTGAGATGCGTTCTTAAACGCGATTTAACCGAGGTTATCACTACATACTCACCGTTATCGACAAGCTGAGCAAGCATGCATGGGCTGTGCCGCTCAAGGCCAAGAGTGGTAGCGAAGTTGCTATTGCGATTGCAAAGATAATTCGGAAAGATGGAAGATGTCCGAAAAATTTGCAAACAGACAAAGAAAAGGAATTTTATAACGCAAACGTGCAGAAACTATTGAAAAAACATGATATCAGTCATTATTCCACGTACTCTATAATAAAAGCATCAGTTGTTGAACGCTTTAACCGCACATTAAAGAACGTTATGTGGAAACAATTTACACTCAATGATAATTATAGATGGCTCGATCTGCTGCCACGTCTCGTGTCAGATTACAATGTACGAAAGCATCGAACTATCGGCATGCGACCCATCGATACGCCTGCAATCGCTAAAAAACTCTTAACCACGGTGTACAGTCACGTAAAAATTGCAGCACACGCACGATTTAAAGTAGGTGACTCGGTACGCGTCAGCAAATTCAAAACTGTTTTTGAGAAGGGCTATACACCAAATTGGACTACGGAGATATTTAAAATCATCAAAGTACAACGTACTAATCCTGTGACATATCTACTGGAGGATTCCTGTGGAAAACCTATCGCTGGAGGATTCTACGAATATGAGCTGCAGCGTGTTGCCAATCCTGACGTGTATCTTGTTGAAAAAATATTACGCAGAAAAGGAGATCAGGTTTATGTCAAGTGGTTGGGATTCGATGGATCGCATAATTCATGGATACATAAGGACAATGTTATTTAATCCATATAAAAATTGTTTTTATTATATTTACATAAAAGTACAATGTAACCGTATAAACATAAAATACATTGTTAATTTTATATTACGCGAGATTTCTTTATCATTCTTCCATCATCCTTAATACCTTTTTATTATTAATACTTGTACTTTATTAATATTTTTATATAAAAATACGAATAAAATTATAATGTAAAACTATAAAATGTGTATATAAAATATAAAATATTATAGCGGTATTCGATAATGTTCCCACGGTAACGTTTCAACTGAATCGGGTATAAGGTATCTCTTATCGTCGTACGGATCCAATTTTCGTTTCGGACATCGTATATACTTCATGCATCTTGGATCTTATGCGTGATTGGCGGCGCGTCATCTCGATCTCATCTTTCAAACACTGGGTATAATCATCGAATGTTATGGCTCGCGCTACTACATTATTCTTGACACCTTTCGCCTTTTTAGTGTCCTTCTTTCTATCCACCTTCAACGCATACATCTTTGCTCTAAGTTCAACGAACTCGGTCATTATTATACCATTGTTCTCATCTTTCATTAGACCCGGAACTTTTTTATTCTCGAGAGGCATACCGTATGCGTTGTCGACCGGATAATCGCTCGTGTCAAACCTAGCGATATCGCGTTTCATCGTCTCGTAAATATCCTCACACTCGATGAGATATACGAGACTGTCGGTGTCGGTGTACATGACTCTACATTTATCACGATACAGAGGTAACATGTACTCGTGGTGAAATTCATATAAACACGTCTGAGAAATATCTAAGATACATATACCTACGTAAATCGGCTTGTATAATTTTACCTCGAGTTTTTTAAGTTTCAACGGCGATTAAATTTTCCGCAAAAACCATACCGCCCCGCTCATTTCGTCAACAACTTAACGTCAACATGATTGCGTACATTCTTCATGGTTTTACCAAACACCGCATTATTCATTAATTTATACAAATTTTTTTCGAAATCATTTTTAGCGATGGTTCGGAATTGTGTGTTTAACTCTATGTATTTACAGAGCCATGGAGATTGTGCGAATTGTAATATATGGTGTATCTTCGCGATACGAAGACCGTGACGCGTGCACTGCTGCAGGTTGCGGTAGTGGATGACGTAGCGTTTCTTATCATACAAAGTCGCTAAAAGTTTATATTCACGCTTGCCTGGTGGTTTATCGCGTATCGGGCAGAAAGGTAGGTCAGTGTGCTCATCGAGCTCATGAAGGTCTCGAGGATACTCGAGATCAACTTCGAGAATGTATCCTGTTGGTGAATCAGGAGCGATCGCACACACGTTAAAATTTGAGACATCTTTGACCCATAAAACTTCTCCATAGGGCAACGGTTGACACATTGCCCATCCGTACAAATTATTGACGTCAAAGTACATAAGATATGAGGATGGTTTCAATGGGTCGTACGTCTGCATGTACTTGTTATTGGCTCGCGCATGTCTGCCTGAACATTGACTGAGGCCACCGCGTATACCGCGTTCTATAAACATTACCATGTCAATGTCAGTAAGCAGTTCGAAAGTGATGTTGGTGTATTTTAACATAGCATCCGATTCGGGGAGTGTGTCCGGGGAGAGTGTAATAATGTGCGGGATCGAGACCATAACTTTTTAAGCATTTATCGCGGAAATTTTCAAAAATATCAGCTAATAATAAAACATCTGTTTTCAAATATAGATCACTATATTCACCTAATGTTCGAATGGAGAATCGCTTCCAGATTTTCGGCGTGTGTGTAATCGCTCTCGGATACAGTATCAGAGGTCAGGGAACTGAAAAATAATTCGCGCGGCGGTAAAAAATGTCCTGCAGCTTGTCCACGCAATCCACGTACTCGTACGGAAATATACCTTTTCGTGTCAATAAACCGAAATCCTCGTCAGACAAGTGTAAAAATTTGGAACGTACAATTTTTAATTTTTCTTTGCCTAGAAACGATGCCAATTTTTCGAGACTAGTATTTAAAATTTTATATGAATCTATAAACCGTAGTTTTTTGTAATTGTGTGGATTTAATTTATCGGCTGTGCCTATGACATGTTTTGTGAAAGAAATGTACTTTTCTTTCATGATGGGGAGTATGTCGGTCTTCCCTTTGAATGCAGTGGCTATTTCCTTAATAATGAAATGTGAGTCGTATCCAGATAAATTATGAAAAATAATTGGCATGTATGATACATTTCGATAATTTAGATTACAAAGAGAATGTGCTGGACCGCGGTAACGACCGGTCTGGTGACAATGATCGCGCACCCGCGTATCGTCTGGCGCAAGTCACGGCTTATCGCAGATATGACACCGCGTCGCGCTACGGTATGGTTCCAATTGTTCCTTCGATAACGTTTCCATGGGGACATTAGTGGATAAACGAGTTTTTAAATTATGCGCTAATTCTTCGATTTGTTTCGTGAACCACGCGACGCAATCTTTATCGCGACGAAACCTATACGTAGATAACGCGTCGCCGTACGAGCATCGTACGTAGTATCCGATGCTGAATACTTCGTGTTGTTGATATGTGTACGACGCTTGCTCTGTATCATGTTGCATTTTCCGTAGCACTCAAGGTCCGCGTAGACGATAAAGGGCACTCGTTCCTTGTGGTTTACATTTCGGAAATTCAACCACTTATCGTCATCAGCAGGCAGTGTGATGGCGCAGTCGTTCATCGTCTGGCAGTCCACATCATGTGATTGCAACCTCTTGCATGATGAAAAATAGTTCAACCACCTGTAATAAATAATGGAAACATTTTTAATTATTTTTTTGCTAGATCATGTGAATTTTTAAATATATTATACATACCGATCGCAAATGTATTTCTTGTGTTCCTTTTTAGTTGGGAGCTGACGAGGCGGGACAGATTTTTTATCCATGCAAAATGACCTACGCTATTTTCACGCAGATTTTGCAAATATAATAAATTGACATGTTTCTCTCTCTCTCTTGTTGTTGGAGAGCCGCAGCGGAAGAATCTTTAGCATTGCTATTTCCTTTTTAATTTCGTAGACGTTAATTGATAGATTGTTAAGACTCCCAAATTTTCCAATGTCCTTTAGTGTAACGGGAAACTCGATGTCGTCAAACTTTAGAACTGTTGCATAATGCGGATATGACGACTCTCTATCACTAGGTCTTTCGACAGGGTGTAGAGCGGCGATCACTGACCACGCGAAGCATGCATTGTCCTTTGAATTAACGTTCACTACCGCACGTTTCGTCATTATTTTTCGCGGCAAAGTCACGTAACACCCTGCGTATAGAGGATTGTACTTATTTATATTTAGAGTCAAATTGAGAATTCGCGACAGCGCCCATCCGCTATCACGTTCTTGAAACTCTTCGAGCGACGCTAATGTGGGCTCGATAACGCGTCGCTCATACCACTCGTCCAAATCTGACGCTCGAAATAGTTCACAATTTTTAGTGTTTATACTTTTGTTCGCACGTTTATTACCCGTTACAAACATGCCGTTAAACGCAGTTCACTTTCACATTATTGTGTTTTTCTAGAGCGTCTCGCACTTGCTCAAGCATTATACCGCCTGCATCTTCTAAAAACGTTCGCGGTTCAATATAGTTTATATTTATCACCACAGCTGTCTGAATGCGATTCTCGAACGCTGCATCTATTTCCCGCCACACGAGTCTGTCCGCGTTATTACTAGTGCTCGCGTAATCACCACCGACGTGCACAAAACGCCTTTGCAATTGTGTCTTTTCTTTCTCGAGTCGCGCGATCCTCGCAACCAACGATTGTCTCTGTCCGACGGCGAGCCGTGGACGCTTGACGCGGCTATGTTCCTCAAGCTGTTGTATAAATTCGTCGCATCGCTGCAACCACATGAAACACTCGCCCAAGTTAGCGACTCCATTTGCTTGCTCTAACAGCTCGCGTTCCATTTGCTCGAAATGTTCCTTGTTTTTTTATAATGTTTTTGACACTTTTTAGCAATCACAGTTTCGCGTCGCGTTCGGATCATCAAATGTGATACCATGTGCTTCCCGACCAGTTATCACTCGTCACTCGAATCACTTTCGCGTCGCGTTCGAATCATCAAATGTGATACCATGCGCTTTCCGACCAGTTATATGTATTCTCATCATTTCTTTGTTTTAACTGAAGCACTGTCATATCAGCATTAGTACATTTGCGCTTCACTTTTGCAAGATTTGCAACTTTCTTCGAATGCACGATTTTGAATGATCTCATCAGAAAATATGTTTATTTTCATATACAAATAATTTGTGTACGTGCCTAAAGCATATTTTTACATCACAGCTGCCATACGGCGCTGACTTTTGCAAAATTTGCATTCTTTGAATGTATGATTTTTAAATGATCTCATCAAAAATATGAAGACTATGGGATTTGTTCCCACTACTCTTATTGAGGTATGTGGAGAGGTGTACAGTATAAAAAGAGTTTAGGCATCGGTACCCGTTTGTTACCGGACAGCAAAGGTTTCTGAAACGTTACTGCAATCGGTGAAAGGCGAACTTCTCGAGGATGAACTATTACGTTCCGATCCAGCAAAATGAAGCGTGTGATAAACTGTAAGTATTTTTAATTTTTAAATTTTGTCTTCTATATTTTCTTCTATATTTCCTTCTACATTTATTCGCACTTTTATTTTTAATTCCCTGTATTCTTTTTACAGAACATTATCGCAACCACGCTATATTCCGCGCATCTTGGGAAGGAGATATGCTTTGACTGCTACAGCATATAAATATTTGGACATTGGAATTAGGGTGGAATCTCTGCCCTGTGTAGAATTATTGATTGGTATACAACCTAAGTCGCATAGGTCACCTACACCTGACTTATGCGATATGGAAAATGTTCATCGAGAGACGTGCGGATATTGTGCAACTCATGCAGGCAGCTGTACCTTCTTCAAGAATTTTGATTCATGATTTAGTTATAGATCTCATAAATATACGTAAAGAAAATATTGTAAAGTTAACATTATATAATACTAGTATGTATATGAAACTATCAACCACACAATTCTTATTAGAACTGGAAGATTGTGTTGAACAAGTATGCTATCAATTGCATCAAAATATTTATATTGTTGGTGAAAAATATAAACAATTTGTTACTATTTTACGTCAAAATCATGTCACCAATAAAAGTGATGCTGTAAAGATATTACATGAAAAATATGATAAGACGTGTCTCGTAGATTGTGAGTTATTGGCTTATGCATCCGACAATATTGTATATGATGCTTTACAAAATTAATAAATGAAAAAAGTCTTATAGATTGTGAACTTATGCATCAGACAAATATTGTATATGATACGTTATGAAAGAAATAAATGAAAAAATTCATAAATAATTATTTTAACTTATTTTCTCTCTGCCCTATTCCTTTGCGGTATAATGGCGTGCGGAACTTGGTAGGAGGTACATAGATAAGATGGGTGGGAACGCATGTATATGACTGCGTATGAAAGAACGAATGAAAGAGAAAAAGAGAATGATAAGACTACATGGTTGAAGATATCACGTACAGGTGACAAAGACATTCAGTAGAAGGAGATCGCGAGCATCGCGGCGATGGCTGCTGAAAGAGATCGCGTACGGGCGAGAGAAATAGATTCGCAACAGATACAGAGGGAGAGCGCGAGCACCGCGGCGACGAGCGGCGGGCGGCGGCGGCGGCGGTCGCGGACCCCGATTCCCCCTCTACCGGTCGCGGACCCGAAAATCCCGCGTTAGCAATTCCCGCGCCGCGAGACCCCCCGATCTGCGTGACATCATGCCCCCGCGCGTCTACGAGTTCCCCCCGCACACCCGCTCACCCCTCGGAGCACCAGGGCTAAAACCGACCTAGTATCAACTACTTATAATAGTTATAATAGTTATAGGTAAGCGCATAGTTAAATAAAAAAACTTATTTCTATCTATTTGATGTCTAACAATCTTATTTTTTTTACCTCGATACAAGATTTTTTGGCCTCCTATCAAAATATGTAAAGCCCACCGAATCCTGGCTGCTAGCGACCGGCTGGCATTACTCCAAAGGTGACCGTAGTTCCAAGTATCCAAGAGGCGACCGTAATTACCCAACACGTCGGTCAATTGCGGTCAATTCAGAGATTTTTTTAAATCAATACAGGCTTAATTATTTATTAGCTTTCTTAACTTTATGCTTCTACTTTCGAAAAATGATTGATGAAGTATCCGTCAACTATTCCATTTTTGTTCTAAAGACATTTCTTTTTCAGAAAATAAGAAATAATTCTTACTGACTGCAATTCCCCCATTCTCCCTTATAGATATTATAATAGATATTAATAATAGAATTTACACACACACACACACACACACACACACACACACACACACACACACACACACACACACACATATATATATATTGTGACGTGACAGCCGCAGGCTGCTGTCCGTCACAAGGCCCTGAGGGCCTTTACGCATTAACATCACGCGGGCCCTGCGTCCTCCCGCTCGGGAGCGGACGCAAAAGCGTGTTATCTTGTACTTTTGTGTGTGTGACGTCCCACGTGTTGTCCGTTCAATTAATGGTTATGATTTTTGCGAGCGCTATACCGCGGGCGCGGCGGAGATCGGTGGCTCTGAAGATCTCGTTGTAATTTTCGGACGTCTCGTCTCGACGGAGAACCTTCCCGGAAATCGCAGAGTGAATGGTCATCGAGGGAGTAAAAAAAGACCCTTTCTAAGCGGGGGTCTGCAGGTAATGCCGCCCTTATCTTGTCTACTGTTTGTGCTATTTGAGAGTTTCGATACTGCCGCCGAATCACGCTTTCAGGATTCAGCGACGGCGCGAAGCCGGCATCCCGACGGGGCGACTGCAGACCCGATACCGCAGAAAGTCCGGCGAAAGGATCGCGACAGCTTATGATCAGCCAACGCCCCGTCGAGGAGGAGATAACGCCCTTAGTGGTGGAGGATGCGCCCGGCAAGGAGAGAAGAGACGGCCGCGGAAGGAGGCGCCAGGATTCTCGTGCCCGGGGCCCATAATTATCGACCGCCGTGCTTGGATCGATCAGCCGGCGACAGCGTGGGTACCGCGCTCTGAGCGAAAATCGATTTTCGCGAAATCAGCCAATAAGGGCCCGGAATGCCGGGGGCAAGGTGGGGCGCGCCGCCGAGCGGCTCCCGCGAGATCCAGGATTCCTCACTCGTGCTGCGGACGTAGTCGATAATACTGTGCGTGTGTTCCGAAATCCCGAGCCAAGGCCTGTAAAAAAGGACGCAGGGGCTGAGATCATCCCGACCCGAAGGAGGCGAACGAGAGAGAGGCGACGTGGTGAGACGAGCGTCACACTATTGTAAAGCCACCGATTTCGCGGATTGGGCGAGCCGCGGGGAAGTCGCGTAATTATCGTAGTATTTTCCGGCGTACTGAGTGAAGCCACGAGCTCGCGGATTTATCGGAGCACCGTTGTCTCGCCCGATCGCGCCCGCCCGCATGATTTCGCTCCGTGCTGTACATTTCGTATTATCATCGCGTTGCGTGTGCGTCCCGATCCGCAGCCGAGTCAATCGTCATTTCGTCCGGTCGTCATATCACGGATCATTCCCGTGTTGTAAATTGTCGCGCCTTGGTAAATTATCATTAATACTGTGTAATTTGGTCGATCGCATTTATGTCGCGAGCCCTTCGGTAATTGCGCTCTGATAATACTCGATGTAATCGTCTTGAACCGCCTGGTTGGCGAGTGAATAATAATTATTGCGCTTATTGCTCACGAGATTCGTTAGCGCGCGGGAGAACACGAGTCCGTCGCGAGCCGCGCGGGCTCGGAGTTACAGTTCGTCCCGTTCGCCCTTGACGAGGTCGTCATTCTATCGAGAGTTTGGCGTCCTCCAACGACGCCGGGTCAAGCGTAGACAAGCCGGAGAATTCCCGCGTACGCACAATAACCCGCTCGTCAAACATCCCATTTCTGCGAGATACGATACCCAACGGTCGTCAGCTGGTAGCGCGCGCAAACCATCGCCACTCTACAGAGCCGTCTGACCTTGTGAAATATCCGATCAAATACCATTGTTAATTCTTTCTGTTACATTAATGTTGTGTCACTGATTCTCTCGCCTTCCCGATTTCATCCGCCCGCACCGAACCCCCCCCCCCCTCTGCCATTTGAGGGCTGAGCATCTGGATACCGGAGCCGCTAACGCCCCGGTCGCCTAGCGTGCGCCCGTCTTTCTCGCGACTCTGTTACCGTAACGTTCATTCGCGATTTGGTGCACACAGAGTGGTACGCTTAACGTACCTGGCGCCCAACTTAGTATTGCATCGGGAAATCTCTCGAAGATAGTCGCCCCGACACCCGGGCGGCTCAGGGCCGTGACCAGGGACGGAGGCGAAGTTGGCCGTCGCTCGCGAGCGACGGTTACAATATATATATTGTAGCGTGCGCGCCGCGGAAATGAAAGACACTTTTATAATGTAAAACCAAGCAGCTTTATTCACGCGTCCGACAAGGCTCGAGACCAAGATTCAACTCGTTGTTTACACGCGTCGTCAAGCGCTCGTCAGCTGACAACGCTCGGTCCAGGAAATCAATAGTATTGATCCGTCTTCGAACAGCTGAGTCGCGGTCGCGGAGTATACCGGGCGACGCACGCAACACTGCCCCCCCTTCTTCTAGATTGTCGTCCCGACAATCAGGGAAACAGTTTTAGCGCTCTCCGCAGAAGACTCCCTCGGTTCCCGGACGATTTCCTGCTCTTCCCGAGCTGCTGCAACGGGTTCCCGAGCCACGTCCACCGAAGTTTTTCGTCCCCTGCAAGGACTACCACGGGCATCCTCTCACGCCGAGCTCATCCAGCTCTCACGCAGGACCTCCCGAATCCTTCCGCGTCCCCGTGCTCCACTCCCCTTGCGATACTGTCCCTCGACGTCGGATCTTGTGCACTTCTTTCTTCTCTTTTCAGGATCGGGGGGGGGGAATTTATCTCCGTGGACCCAACGCTTTAAAAAGCTCCCCGTCCTCTGCCTCGGCATTTGCCCTAAGTTCCACGGGAAAACCACGGTCAAAAACCGTGGATGAGGCAGTCTTCTTCCCTACAAGTAGCGACCTCCTTCCGAAAGAGATCCCTCTTTGTCCGCCCTTCTTCTAAAAAGAAACTGCTCTCCGAAGAGCAACTAAAACACACAAGAAAACAAACAAAACAAAAACACAAAAACATGAACTAAAATTGACTTCAAAACAGTGTTAACATTAGAATAAACCCCCTATTTCGTATTCGGGCTCGGATTCGTATCGGTTCGATTTAAACTCACATCGGCTTCACTCCCTCTCCATGAAAAGAGCCAAACGGTTTGCATGAACGACTTTATTTCTATGAAATCTCCGAATACAATACAATACATCATTCAATTTGTTGACTATCTTCCACGGACCGTTCCAAGAACTCTGCAACTTAGGAGCCCGTCGAGGATCGAAGAACCATACTTTCTGCCCTGGTTCGAAATTTACTTGTCTAGTCCGTTGGTCATACCAAAACTTAGCATTTTTGGAGCTAATTGAAAGACGCTCTCGAGCGAAACGATGCATCAAATCTAATCTCTGCCTCAATCTGAAAATGAAATCAGTCCTCTCTTCTTTCTTGGAAGAAGGAGGGTTGCCTCTAAGAAGATCTAGAGGCAAACGTAAATCTTGTCCCAAATACATTTCCGCAGGAGAAGCTCCAGTTGCTTCCTGCTTTGACGAACGAAAAGTCAAAAGATAAAGTGAAATCCAACGATCCCAATCCTTCTGGTTTTCAGAAATGAATTTCGCCAAATAATCAAGAATTGTGCGATGTTGACGCTCGACTTGTCCATCAGACTGTGGATGAAGAGGAGTCGTACGCGTCTTCTTCATCCCTAGAAGCAAAGACATCTCCTTGAAAAGACTACATTCAAAATTCCTTCCCTGATCCGTGTGAAGCTCCAAAGGAATTCCGTGTCGAGAAAATACTTGATCCACAAGTGATCTTGCAATGGTACTAGCTCTTTTATTCTTTAAGGGAATAGCTTCTGGCCATTTAGTAAAACAATCCACTACCACTAGGAGATACTTAATTCCTGAAGAGAAACCGGCAGAGGTCGATACAATATCGACTTGTATCCTCTCGAAAGGTGCGCCCACATTGTAAATTTCCAAGGGAGACTTTCCCTTCCCAATGGGCCCTTTTCTAGCAACGCATACCTTACAAGAGGCACACCATCTCTCCACGTCCTTCTTGCTGGTAGCCCAATAAAAATGCTTTCGTATTTTCTGAAGGGTCTTATTGACACCGAAATGTCCCCCTGAAGGTGAATCATGGGCTTCTTCAAGAATTTCCTGAACTTTATGCCGTGGCACCACAATTTGAAAAATATCTCTCCACAAGTTCGGGGAAATCCATTTCTTATGAAGAACTCCGTCAATCAAAAACAATGAATCCCAATAAGACCAATAAATCTTCAAGGAAGGTTCGCCTGAAGCAACTTCTTGCCAATTAGGGCGAGTCTCAGCCTCCTTAGCATGAATTATCAAAGAAACAACAGAATCCTGAAGCTGCTCTGAACGCCATTCCTGAAGTTCCTTATTTGAAAAGATTAAACGTCCCAAAATCTCTTCCTTTGAAGATTCCTCATTTAATTCCACCTTTATGCAGTATCGACATAAAGTCTCCAAACATGGTCGTCTCGAGAGTCCATCGGCGTTTTTGTGCACCTTTCCGCTCCGATAAAAGATATCAAAATCGTACTGCTGAAGGCGTTCTACCCATTTTGCTAGCTGTCCTTCCAAATTCCGAAAGGACATCAGCCAACGAAGAGAAACATGGTCGGTCCTCACTAAAAACTTTCGTCCATAAAGATAGTGATGGAAAGACTTCACTGAATCCACGACAGCAAGAAGTTCACGACGGGTAACGCAATAATTCCGCTCCGTCTTACTGAAAATCCGACTGTAGTAAGCGATGACTTTTTCCTCTTCTCCCTGCAACTGAGAAAGAACAGCCCCGATGCCATGATTCGAGGCATCGGTATCTAAAATAAATTGTCCTTCCCCCGAAGGAAAAGACAAAACCGGAGGACATGTTAATACACGTTTTAAATTCTCAAAAGCCTGTTGGCATTCAGAGGACCAAAAGAACTTAACGTTTTCCTCTGTTAAATTATACAAAGGCTTTGCTAAAACAGCAAAATTTTTTACAAATTTTCTATAATACGAGCAAAATCCAAGAAAACTTCGTACCTGCTTCCGATTTTTCGGAAGAGGCCAATCTTTAACCGAAGAAATCTTTTCAGGGTCAGTTGCAACCCCCTCTGCTGAAATAACATGACCTAAATATTTAACTTCTCTTTTAAGGAAACTACATTTACTAGGATTAACTTTTAAATTAGCTCTTTTCAACTGAATAAAAACTTCTTTCAAATTGAGCATCATTTCTTTAAAATTTTTTCCGAAAACAATTACATCATCAAGATAAACAAAGCACTTCTTTGAAATTAATCCTTCCAATACTCTTTCCATCAAGCGTTCAAATGTAGCAGGGGCGTTACAAAGACCAAAAGGCATAACTGTGAATTGCCACAGACCATTTCCGATAGAAAAAGCAGTCTTTTCACGATCCTTAGGGTCTAGGCTTACCTGCCAATATCCACTTTTAAGATCCAATGTACAGAACCACGAATTCCCCGTTAAACAATCCAAAATGTTATCAATTCTTGGAAGCGGAAAAGAATCTTTTATGGTCACAGCATTTAATTTCCGGAAGTCGACACAAAACCTTATTGTACCGTCCTTCTTTTTGACCATAACTGCTGGAGAAACCCAAGGACTATTTGATTCCTCTATTACTTTATGGGCTTTCATATCTTCCAAAATTTTATTCACTTCCGCCTGTAAATGAAGGGGAATTCGTCGAGGTACCTGCTTAATAGGGCGAGAATCACACAATTTTATGTTATGCGACAAAACATTACAATTACCAGCAATAATCTTTTCAGAAAATACACAAGAAAATTCAGACAAGAAATTCGAAAACATTTGTTTTTGAGAAAATTCAAGTTCTTGAGAACTTTCTTCAAAAATCCGCAAGAGAGGATCGGAGAGCCGAGCAGGGCATTCCTCAATCCGAGAACAAATTTGCCCGCGCTTCTCCGCCTCGCTGCCCGTTAAACCGAGGGCGCTTTCAAACAGACCGTCAAGAATTCCCGCCTCAGAGAGAAAATCCACTCCGAGTATACATTCGTCGCTTATCTCCGCGACATAACACAATAAATTAACACAAAATTTACCTAAAGAAATTTCAACAGTAATACGAGAAATTACCGGAACTTTTTCTCCGGTAGGATATTTCAAATCACAAGAAATAATACGCTCCTGGTTAAAAGAAGCAGCCATCTTAGCACTCACGACCGATACATCCGAGCCCGTATCGATTTTAAAATTGCATACTCTCCCATTTAAATATCCGGTAAAATAACAACGGCCGCGCGCGGCCGCACTCACACCGTCAAGTCGCCGAACCAGAGCGGCCCCGACGCGCGCGGGAACAGGAGCCCGAACTCCGCCTGCCGAGCCGGCCCCAATAAACCCGACAGAACTTAGTTTCCCGATTTATTTGCCGGACACTCCGCACGAAAGTGCCCGGTGGCCCCACATTGCCAACATTCTTTCCCTTTTCGCTCTCCGTTTCCTTCCTTTCCTTTAAAATAATTCTTTTTTCCTTTGTCCTCCTCTTTCCGTTTTGAAACTCCCGACTGCTCCGATCGAGAATTTCCGTCTTCCTTACATTCCGAACGGAAATTATTATTCCATCTCCCCCCTTTTTCCGAAAAGCTATTTAAATTAAAAGACTTTAACATCTTCGCGCGCTCAACCGCTACTCATAAAGACGTTACCCCTTCAACTTGAAGGGAGCGCTTGACAAACCCGTCCGACAGCGCAGCGATAAACTGCGAACAAGAAATTTTATCGCGCACTTCGTACGAGCACTCGGGATACGCTTTACGCGATAGGCGCTCCAAATCCGCGCCTAACGTCGCGAAATCTTCCCCCGCCCCTTGCTTCCGATTCGTGAACTGCATATAAAAATTTTGCGCAAGCTCACTTTCCCCGAATCGAAGTTCTAACTTTGACTTGAGCTCCGCAAACGAAATGGAGCCCTCGTCAGCCGGAAACGAGTCCAAAAGTGAACGCGCCCTCCCCCGCAGACAGGAAGCAAGAACTACCGCCTTCTCAGACTCGCTCCAATGATTCGCACTCGCGATAAGCGAAAATTGAGCGAGGAACTCGCGTAACGGAGCCGTCCCGTCGTAGGTATCGGGCTTTAATTTTAGACCGACGGACATTCGCGCTTCACTTCGCGCATCCTCCCGCCGCGCGTCCGCGTCCGCACCGAACGCGTCCTCTCGCCGCGCGTCCGCGCCCGCCCCGGACACACGCGACTCACTGCCCGCGTTTCCGTTTTGCGGAATATTATTCAAAAGACTCAGCTGTAAAAAGCGCAGCTCCTCCTCGTGCCGTCGCAGCGTCGCGGCTTGTTCCTCCTCCCTTTGAGTCAGGCTTTCGCGCAGCAACCGCATCTCCTCTAGGAGCGCCTTTACGATCCCCGGCGTCTCCTGCTCCGAGTTTCGAACATCCGTTCTGTCTCCCTCCGCAGCGGCAGAAGCGTGAGATCGGGTCATCACAGGAGAACGGTGGATTGACATCCTTCGAATTCTCCGCTCCTTCTCGTCTGTTCACTCCGCGCACTTATCACTAGATCCGCGCGCGTTCCTCAAGGTCCGACAAGCGGACGAGCCCCCAAAATGTAGCGTGCGCGCCGCGGAAATGAAAGACACTTTTATAATGTAAAACCAAGCAGCTTTATTCACGCGTCCGACAAGGCTCGAGACCGAGATTCAACTCGTTGTTTACACGCGTCGTCAAGCGCTCGTCAGCTGACAACGCTCGGTCCAGGAAATCAATAGTATTGATCCGTCTTCGAACAGCTGAGTCGCGGTCGCGGAGTATACCGGGCGACGCACGCAACAATATATATATACAGTAGCGGCGGAAAGTATTTTGACAAGCATAATTTATAGAAAATAAATATTTATTTCTGAAACAAAGTTATAATATCTGACCAAAAGCAACAATGTCTCTCAGTAAAAATGAAAGAAAAAACAAATATCACATTTAAAAACGAAAACTGCGTTATTTTTTACATTTTTTAAACAAATGTAGAAAGAAAGTATTTTGACAAAACCATTATCTGTTGCAAATTCCAAACAAAACCTGTAATTAACCACCGAAAATTAATTTGACTACACCAGAAGCTTTAATATTTAGTGGCAAAGCCCTTAGATTTGATCACAGCCGCACATCTTGCCGGCATAGAGTCAATAAGTTTGGTGATCACACTTAATGGTATTTCCTTCCATTCTTCTGCAAGACAGGCCATCAGGTCTTGTTTTCTGGAGAATTTTCTTTTTCTAATCCGTCTATCTAACTCTTCCCATAGATGTTCTATCGGGTTTAGGTCGGGACTCTGACTTGGCCACTCTAGAACTTTAATCTTCTTAGACATAAAGAACTCTTTTACATGTGCAGAGGTGTGTTTCGGATCGTTATCTTGCTGGAAAATCCAGTTTCTGGCAAGGTTGCGCTTAGCATAAGGGAGCATGTGATTCTGCAGTATTTCGCAATAAAGAAATCGGTCCATGATGTCCTTCACTTCTAATGGACCGACTTCTGAACGAGAGAAGCAGCCCCAAAGCATGACATGGCCACCACCGTGCTTAACGGTCGGTACCTGATACTTGGGGTCATCTCTTTTGTTCGGAGGTCGTCTAACATACCTTATGCCATCAGATGAAAACATATTGAACTTGCTTTCATCGCTCCACAGCACACGAGCCCACTCCTGACTAGTCCAATTCTTGTACTTTTGAGCAAATTCGAGACGCGCCTTTCTGTTCCTCGCGGATATGAATGGTTTTTTGGAAGGGCGTCTGCCAAATAAATTCGCATTGCGGAGGCATTGTTTTACAGTGGTTAAACTAATGTCAAGACTGTGATTCTCATTTAGATCTCTCTTAATGTCAGCTGCTGTCAGACGTGGATTAGCGACACTCATGCGACGGATAATCCTAGATACTTTGTCAGTGAGTTTTGGCGGTCGGCCCGACCTTTGTTTGTTGCTAACCGAGCCTGTGGACTGCTGTTTACGGTTCCAAACCGAGATTATTTGTCTGCTCAGATTAAAATCCCTTGCTACTTGAGCTTGAGATTTTCCATTTTTCAATGCTGCAATAACAGCTGACTTTATGTCGTCGGAGTATTCCTTTTGTTTTGGCATAGCTCCTGAACGTAAACAAAACATAAAGTAAGCAAAAACCGTAAATAAAGTAACTTACGTGAGATCCTGCGTGTCTCTTTTAAACAAAACCCTCTGTGTCAAAATACTTTTTGACTTACAAATTAGAGATAACAGCAGCCCGTCCAAAACGAAACATCCACTCAATCAAGACTGATGTTGTCACCGCTGCAGACGGCAGAAAAATGTTTACTAACAATAACTTCTGATCAGCAGCGCGTCTGGTGTGCGCTCTACCGGCAAAAAACGCGTTGTCAAAATACTTTCCGCCGCTACTGTATGTGTGTGTGTGTGTGTGTGTGTGTGTGTGTGTGTGTGTGTGTGTGTGTGTGTGTGTGTGTGTGTGTGTGTGTGTGTGTGTGTGTGTGTGTGTGTGTGTGTGTGTGTGTGTGTGTGTGTGTGTGTGTGTGTGTGTGTGTGTGTGTGTGTGTGTGTGTGTGTGTGTGTGTGTGTGTGTGTGTGTGTGTGTGTGTGTGTGTGTGTGTGTGTGTGTGTGTGTGTGTGTGTGTGTGTGTGTGTGTGTGTGTGTGTGTGTGTGTGTGTGTGTGTGTGTGTGTGTGTGTGTGTGTGTGTGTGTGTGTGTGTGTGTGTGTGTGTGTGTGTGTGTGTGTGTGTGTGTGTGTGTGTGTGTGTGTGTGTGTGTGTGTGTGTGTGTGTGTGTGTGTGTGTGTATTGTGACGTGACAGCCGCAGGCTGCTGTCCGTCACAAGGGCCTCATTGGTCCTTACGCGTTAACATCACGCGGGTCTTGTGTCTTCCCGCTCGGGAACGGATGCAAAAGCGTGTTGTCTTGTGTTTTTGTGTGTGTGACGTCCCGTGTGTTGTCCGCGTACTAATTGTTAAGATTTTTGCGAGCTGCATTGCGAGTGCGGCGGAAATCGGTGGCCACAGCGATCAATTTTGTAATTTTTTGGCGTCTCGTCGTGATGGAGAATTCCCGGAGGTCATCAAGTGAGCGGACACCGAAGGAACAACGGAGACCCTCTTCGAGCGGGGGTCCACACGTAATACTGCCCTTGTCTTGCCTACAATTCTCATCACGTAAGAATTTCGATACTGCCGCCAAATCACGCTTTCAGGATCCAGCGAAGGCGCGCGAGGCCGATGTTCCGACGGTGCGCCTACGAATCCGATCCCGCGCTTGTCCTGGCGGAGATCACGACAATTTGACATCAGTGAACGCGCTTGTCGAGGAGGAAATACCGCCCCGGTGGCGAAGAAAGCGCCCGGCCAGGAGGAAGGAATCTGCTAGAGGAAAGCGCCAGAAATTCCCGCGCACGGGGCCCAACAGTATCGACTACCGCGCCTGGATCGATCAGCCAGCGACGGCGTGCACGCCGCGCGCTGCGCAAAAATCAATTTTTGGAAAATCGACCAATAAGGGCCCGGAGTATCGGAGGCAAGGCGGGGCGCGTCGCCAAGCGGCCCCCGCGGGATCTAGGATTCCTCACTCGAGCTGTGGAAGTTGTATTGTCTTGTGCGTGCGATCCAGATCCCGAGTTGAGATATCATGTAAGAGGACGCAGGAGCCGGAAACCTCCCGATCCGGACGAGGCGGAGACGAAAGAGCCGGCTTGGTGAGACGAGTGTCGTAAATTGTAAAGCCACCGATTTCGCGATTGGGTGACTCACGAAAGAGTTACAGATTTATTACGATCTTGTGGTCCTTAGATTAGAGTCGCGAATTTATTAATGTATCGCTGCTTCGCCCGATCGCGCCCGCCCGCGTGAGTTCGTTCCGTGCTGTTCGTGCCGTGTTATAATTACGTTGCGTGTGCGTCCCGATTCGCAGCCGAGTCAATTGTGATTTCGTCCTATAGTTGTGTCGCGAGCTATTAATCGCGCTGTGAATTGTCGCGCATTTATGATTTATTGTTAGAAGAATTTGGTTTAATCTATCGCATCAATATCGCGAATCGTTGTTAATTGCGCTTTCGTCTGATTTCATATTCTTGTCTTGTACCACTTCGTTGGATCTCTGTGAAGTTAGACATCCAACTTCGGCTTTATTAATTTTCACTAATTGGTATTGTTTGGTGGTCGTTTGGTGGTCTTTGGTAGTCCAGTCCCATCGTTTGGTGGTTAGCTGTTCTCCTGTAATATCAAAAATTAAATTTGGATGTAAAGTTAGTCCGACATTGTTTATTTTTGCACCAATTTTAATTTCAAGTAGCTCATTCGATTCGGAATCGTTTGGTGGTCACGAATATGCTAATAAAAACGTTTGGTGATCAACCGTTTTCGTAGAAATTAAAAAAAACCGTTTTTGAGTGGCATCGTTGCAAAATTCCCCAAACGAATATTATTTTTCATACAATTTCACTTTCAAAGGAGTTATTAGATGTAAAATCGTTTGGTGGATACAAATAAACTAATGAAAACGTTTGATGGTCATCCGTTTTCCTAAAAATTCGAAAAAACCGTTTACGATTTGCATCATTGTAAACTCACTAGGCAAATATTATTTTTCGTACAAATTCACTTTCAAAGGCATTATTGGATGTAAAATCGTTTGGTGGTCACGAATATATTAATGAAAACGTTTGGTGGTCAATCGTTTTCTTTAATATTGCAGAAAAAATGCTGCCGAATGGCCTTGCTGTAAAACTCCCTAGAACCATTTTAATTTTTCAAGCAAATTTACTTCGCAAAGGATTATTCGATGCGTAATCATTTGGTGGTCGCTAATTTCGTAATTAAAACGTTTGGTGGTTAATGACCAACCACCATTCGCAACCACCAAACGATTACGCATCGAATAATCCTTTGCAAAGTAAATTTGCTTGAAAAATTAAATGGTTCTAGGGAGTTTTATAGCAAGGCCATTCGGAAGCATTTTTTCTGTAATATTAAAGAAAACGGTTGACCACGTTTTTTGATTAATATATTCATGATCAACAAACAATTTTAGATCCAATAATGCCTTTGAAAGTGAATTTGTATGAAAAATAATATTTGTTTAGTGAATTTACAATAATGCCAATTGAAAACGGTTTTTTCGAATTTTTACGAAAACGGATGACCACCAAACGTTTTCATTAGTTTATTCGTAACCACTAAACAATTTTACATCCAATAACGCCTTTGAAACTAAAATTGTATAAAAAATAATATTCGTTTGTGGAATTTTGCAATAATGCCACTCAAAAACGGTTTTTTCTAATTTCTACGAAAACGGTTGACCACCAAATGTTTTCATTAGTTTATTCGTGACCACCAAACGATTTTACATCTGTTGACGCCTGTGAATTTGTATGATAAATAATATGTATCTGGGAAATTTCCAGTGATACCAAAACCAGTAATACTCAAAAACGGTTTTTTCTAATTTCTACAAAAACGGTTGACCACCAAACGTTTTCATTAGCATATTCATGACCACCAAACGATTCCAAATCAAATGAGCTACTTGAAATTAAAATTGGTGCAAAAATAAACAATGTCGGGCTAACTTCACACCCAAATTTTATTTTTGATATTACAGGAGAACGACTAACCACCAAACGATGGGACTGGACTACCAAAGACCACCAAACGACCACCAAACAATACCAATTGGTGAAAATTGATAAAGCTGAAGTTGGCTGGCTAACTTCACAGAGGTCTTCGTTGGCAAGCTCAGAATAATTATCGCTCATATTACTCGCGGAATCTTATAACGTGCGGAGGAGCACGAACCCGCCGCGTGTCGCGTGGGCTCGGAGCTACGGTTCGTCCCGATCGCCCTTGGCGACACTGTTATTCCATCGGGAGTTTGGCGTCCACCAACGGCGCCGGATAAAAAGCGTAAACCCGTCGGAGAATTCCCGCGTACGTCAAATCATCCGTTCATTGATTATCCCGCATTCGCGACATGTAATTTCAAGCGGTCGTTAGCTTGTAACGCGCGCAGGTCACCATTGCCGCCCCATAGAGCCATCTAATTCTGTATTATTTACTGTCAAATATATTTGTTAATTTTATTGTTAAATTTATGTTGCTTCAATAGTTCTCTCACCTTCCTGATTCCATCCACCCGCACCGAACCTCCCCCTCTGTCATTTTAGGGCTGAGCAGCTAGATATCGGAGCCGCTAACACCCCGGTCGCCTAACGAGCACCCGTCTTTTCCGCGATCTTATTAACGTAACGACAATTTATGATTTGGTGTAAACAGAGTGGTACGCTTAACGTACCTGGCACCTAACCGAATATTTGTGTAGAAAACTTTGCTAGAAAAGGTCGCCCTGACACCTGGGCGGCTAAGAGCCGCGACCAAAGACGGAGGCGAAGTTGGCCGTCGCTCGCGAGCACGATTACAATATATATATATATATTATTATTATTATTATTATTATTATTATTATTATTATTCTTAATGTATATAAATATAATTGTAAGTATACATAAATATGTGTAATAATAAACACAATTGAAATACAATTTTATATGTATGTTTTATGTATACATATAATTGTATCCATACATTAATTTATTGTAATATAAGAAAACAGTACATCTTAGATTAATTTTGTCTCTGAGATTAAAGGCTATTCATAGTCAAATTTTATATTTAAGATTATTTTAATATATATTGTTCCAGGAAAAGTTTTCATATAACAACATATAAATATATAAAAAATATGTTTATATATATTTATATTAGTTTCTTTTTTTTTGTAAAATTTTCAACTAATTGGAATTACACGTCGAATGTATTATCGCCGTCCTTAATGAAATCATCGACAACCACGATTGCTTTAACAATACACGAAACGTCGCGTTATTAATTGCATGCGTTAAAACTTAATCCAATCTTGAATGTTACTTTTTTTTAATTAAAAGATTGAAATTTTACTTTTAATAAAATTTTCTGGTACAAAGCATTTATAAAATCAAATTTTTATTATTTAGAATGGTTTATTTTACATTAGATTGGATACTTAAAGATAAATTTCTTATGCCTGTTTTTATCAATGCTTTAATTTTGTTTTAACTTATCTTTTATGCTTAGAACTAAAAAACGCAAATTAAAATGTAAATTAAATTGAGATTAAAGTGAATTTATATTTGTAGAAATAAAGATTAAAGCTATTTAAAAGACTGATCTATCAAAGATCGATCTTTCCATCTTTATAAAATATTATATATTATTTGAGATAATAACTATAATTTTTAATAAAAAAATATATTTGATTAAATTTAAATAAATTTAAATAAATTGAAGAAATTAATAACTAATAAAATTGGTCAGGAAAAATTTAAAAACCAGCAAAACTCAAGGACCTTATTAACAGGCAGATGTTATAAGCAGATATAAAGATAAAGCTTAGGCTTTGATTAATGTTTTGAGGTAGGAATAAATTTCTTTTTTAAACGAATCAATTATACATTTAACAATTATGTATTTTATAAATTTTATTTCTTAAAAGTGAACTAATTTAGTAAAAAGCAATGAATAATAAACAATAAACAATTAACAAATAACTAAAAAACATTAATAAATCTGACTTTTTACTTAAATCTAATACTTTTTATGACTTCTTTTTCTTCTATTTTTTCATATACAATTTCTTTTATTTTGTACCTGAAATAAAAATATTACATTTAATTGTTTTAAAATATTATTTTAAAATCTATAAAAGATTAAGTTAATTATTATGTATTTAGTTTATTTTAATATATAATATTTAGTTTAGCTTTTAAATATTTTTTAGTAATTAGTATATTATTAAATAAATATTAAAATTACTTATAAGTTTTCTTCCGAATTTCTCTTTTTAGGTAAAAGTACACCCTTTAATAACACAGATAAATGCATGTGACCTTTTATTTTTTTAATATCGTCAATATTATTTATCAAGAAGTATATTGGATTCACTGTAAAAATATATAATTAGTAAAATACCTATATATTATATAAAATATTATAAAATATAGAGAAGAAGGTGGTAATATAGCCACCCATTTATATTTTATTTAATAACTTCGTTAATATTAAATGTTTTGAGTTGAAATTTTACGATTATATTATATAAATATAAATATAATAATAATATAATTTATATAAATGTATGTGAACATACTTGATGTTTGCACAATTCCAATAATTTTAATTTTATCATCTTTATTTATTTTTAGTTTTTTATATTTCATATTAAAATTTGCGATATGTACTTCAATCTTATCATCTTATCAAGTTCCATCGGTTATGGATCCATAACCAATTAAATTATTTAATTTAGCGTCATGAGTGACAGCAAAGATAGTTTTGATATAAGCTTCTAAAACTAAATATAAAATAAATATTGATATTTAAATATAAAAATTTTATAAATAAAATTTTTTATTAAATATAAAAAACTATTTTTACAGAAAATGTGAATATTTATATACAAATTACTTTTTTTCATTAAATATACATGTATGATACAACATAATTTATCATATTATAAACAATAAAACGTATCGACACGTTGGTTAAAATTTAATATTTCGCTTAACTGAATTGAAATAGGTTTCTCCTGATAATTTTGTTTTGATTCATATTTTCCTAAATTTTTAATAATAGTATTATTGCGTATTAATAATTCGTAGGAAACATTGCCTTGGTTAAAATTTGCCATTTTAGGCATTCGAGCTTGAGCTCGATCCAAATGAATTATCTGTACATTAAATTTTGTTTATTAAAATTTTGTTTATTAAAATATTAATTAGAAATTATATATTTCTTATTCTTATTAATTAGAAAAATTAGAATTTTTAAAATACATGTACTATTTTTCTAATAAAATAAAAAATTTTAAAAGTTTAATTATTAAATCATATTTATTATATGTTAAATGGTTATATATTTTTCTTTTTAATATAAATTATATTTAAAAAATATTTACGTGATTTGGTAATATGTGTAGTAATACTTTGTCAATATCGTCATTCTACACAACGATTTGAATACGTTTTCCATTACCATTGTTTAAAAAAAATTTTAACACTTTGTATTGTTGTTTATTTCCTACAATACGTGGTGATTCTATTCCGTCTATATAACCGATTATTTCACTAAAAGAGCGAAATAAAAATATATTTTAGTAAACAATTAAAAATGTTATTTTTTTGTAACATTTTTAACAATATTTGGGAGAAAAAATAAATTTTTGTTTATTATTATTAATATTGTTAATAGATTATACATATATACAATATCCAATATTATATTGGATCTTAATTATTGCTCATTGTATATAGATAATTTTTGGATATAAAATTATATTTACATTGCTCACCAAAAAATTAATTATTTATATATAATAGGTAAAAAAATAAGATGCCAAATCCAAAATATGTGAAGTATACATACAATTAAAATATATTCTCAAAATTATGGGATCAATATTTTTTTTAGCTAAAAGCTCAATATCAGTTAGAAAAAAAAATCAATGCTCAAGAAGAATTAAACTTCTAAACATCTGATGAAAATGTAATTTACATTTGGCTCTTTTATCAACGTTTACTTTTTAAATTGTTGCCATGTTAATATATTAAACATTACTGAAAAGGCAACTGTCAATTATCATTTAAAAAATTAATTAAATTTGATTAAGTTAAAATGCTTCTAAATAAAAATAAAATTTAGTTTTAATAATTTCAGAAAACTAGGATTTAAAATTAAAAATTTGTGTTACAAAAGTTAGGCTGGTTTCTTATTGTGAGTCTTTATTGTGTCCTCTCAGCGATACAGATTTTGGATTTCTGCCACATAGCTGTGGCTGTACAGGAGATGAAGAATTAATGGCTAAAATCAATCATACACTGAGCACTTATTGATTCTTTGATATGATTGGTCCTTAGTTCTTCATTCCTCTCACAACCGCGATTATGTGACAAAACTAGGAAAACTTCAACTATGAATCCTCTCAAATGGGAAGGCTTTTTTATAATATAGAAATAGTTTATACGTTTAGAAATGGATTGTGGGTTTATGAAAACATATATACATACATTTATATAAACGTATATTTCTAAATACTTCTTCAATTCAGAGTATGATAATAAAACAAGAAATAAGATTTTTTACATTAAGAGTGGATTTTCCATCTAGGAGTGATTTATAAAAGTTGTAAAATTTAACAAAAAATTTTTTTACACAATATCTATTAAAGTATAAAGATTTTTAAAACAAAATATCTATTAATTTGTTTCCATTAGAAGTCAAATATATAAAACGAATGCACAAAAGAGGAAACATAAGTTATTTATACAAAATATTTATAAATTAATATAGATGAAAATACTTAAAAACTTTTCACTTTAATATAAAAAATTTTTTGCTAATTATACAAATACTTTACCTATGTAGGGTTTTACAATCGACTCAGTACTGCGCCAATAGTAGTGAATACTGATCGTCGGAATTCGGGTACTGGTGTGGTACTGGAAATACTATTGGCGCAATACTGGCGCAATGTTGGATGATAACTTGGGTCGAATATTGACAGACAGTATTAGTTCAGCCGTCGTAGCGAGTATTACCCCAATACAAACATTACGATCGGCCCAGTACTGAGCCACTACCGGTTGCCAGATTTTCAATACCGGCGCACTACTGGTAGCACTAGCGGCTTAGTATTGATCGCAGCATCGGATTACAACTGGTATGGACGTCGGCAACCTATGCTGCCGCAGTACAGGATTACGATAGCAATAATATGTAATGTCAGAATCAAATCTAAATTGCGCTATTACTAGAATATTTGACATTATTAACATTTTAACACAAGCTTATAGACATTAATTTGATGAATAATTGAAGACATGTATTTTTATGGATATGACATTTTATTGTATTAATAATCTGTCACATATATATATATATATATATGTAACGAACCTCCCGTCCGCCGGCATCACCGACCGCGCGCGGCCCGGCCGAACATCCGCCGGACCGCACAAACGGGCACCGGCCCGTCCTAATCGTCCGCATTAAAAGCGTCGAGACGAGACATCGTCTCCGCTCCGCGTATTTCCCCGCACGCTCCCAACCTCCACGGGGGGGGGGGGGGAGCAAGTGCGGGGAAACCCGAAGATCCGCGAGGATCCCCGATCCTCCACCCGAGCGGGTATAAAAAGCCGCTCCGGTGGAGGCTGCGACACTTCTCGCTCCGACTGTACGCTGGATTCCGATTCCGACCAGAGTACGATCCTGAGAAGCTTCCTGCGACCGGCAAATAGGGTAGAGTGTTCTCCGCCTTAACCGAGAGCTCTCGGTACCGCTCGCACTCCAGATCCCAATCGTCTCCGTAGCAGAGGGTAGAGCGTACTCCGCCTTCGCCGAGAGTTCTCGGCTACGGACCTTCCTTAATCGCCCGATCACCAGGCTCGAACACAACGGGGGTGGAGAGCTCTCCGCCTCCCTCGAGAGATCTCGAGATCGACCAGGTGTTTTCCTCAAAAATCTCGAAAGAAATCGTCGCACAGCGTAAACAGCCCGCGCCTCACGCCGCACACCGCGCACCACCGGTCTCGAGGCACCGGTGGTTACCGCCCGCCACACCGCTCGCTTCACCGCGCCACGAAGCACCGCTTCGCGCGCCAGGGCATTGCCCGCCGGCCCGTCACCGCGCACCGCGATCATCACCAAGCGAAACACACACGCGACAGCGAAACAGCTGTTTTACCTGCGACACGAAAACTCACACATACACACGCACATACACACACACACACACCACACTTGTAAATAGTACATTCCGCCACACGACTCCTCATACACACCAACGCACCAACGAATGTAAATAGCTTGTACATAATTGCAAGGCATAGAAATATAGATCTACTCGTAATAAAACTGCGTCTATTGTCTCAGGGACCTTCTCACACCCGATCCTAGCAGACTAAGCCCGCGTGGGAAATACGGTCCGTTACATATATATATATATATATTCAATTATTCATCAAATTAATGTCTATAAGCTAGTGTTAAAATGTTAACAATGTCAAATATTCTAGTAATAGCGCAATTTAGCTTTGATTATTCTGACATTACATATTATTGTTAGGTGATTATTATTTGCCAGTGTCTAATAAATGATAGATTATACATAAATTTATGAACATTATACATAAGTTTATTAATACATTACTGATCAATTATAAAGTTTATTAATTGTATTAAGATTATCGTTAATTATCGTTTATTATCGATTATCGTTTATTATCGTTTATTTATTGTATCAACATTATCGTTTATTTCGGTTTTTCCGTCCGCCCTCGCGGTCAGGAGCTCCGGATAGCCAACGGCTTAAAACCGACGATAATTTTTTGTATTCTTCAGTACGCCCAAATTTTTCCAGTAACACGTCTGCAAGAATATTGTAAACAAATATTATTGACTAAATTCTGATGTGATAATTGTATTAATGTGTCATTTCATAAATTGTATTAATGTTTCAATACTAACCGTTTAAACTTAGGTATGTATGCGTCTGGATAAAATTTTTTTTTTCATTTCCGTGGATCTGTCTACCGTATGCGGAATATTCCATTTCCACCGTTTTTGTAACAGTGGCTGTCATTATTTTTTTAATGCATTTTTTCATACAGGTTTCTCCGTAGATCAAAATTCTATACAAGTCCATCTAAAAACAAAGAAGTTGTATACGGCATAAAGTAATTAAGTGTTATTTTAGTATTATTTTTCTTTACCAAAGCTTTCTTTTTCTCTTCCGAAGTCTCAATCGCTTTCTCAAACAATAAAAAATCTGCCATGGTTGTGATAGGAAGTACTACCTCTCCCAATTTTTTTCATTACGTTTATAATGTATTCGGAGAAAAATGCTATGTCAATTATAATTAGTGAAATTTGGTTCTTAAAATTCAAATGCAAAGTGATTTCAACCTTAAAAACAAATTATTTTACTTTCTACTTTGAATATCCCGTGGGTTGAGTGCCTAGCGGGCGCGTCTCCGGGTGGCGGATAGGAGGAAGCCCGGGTGAGAAACCTCGGTCCGGGCCTAAACCCCCGCGTGCCGGGGTGGACCGCCCGGGTAGTAACGGTTATAACCTGCCCCGGCGGGCGTAAAACCCTGCCCAGGGGGGGGGAAAGCCGATACCGCGGACCAACTCGACCCAAGCCAAGCTGGAAGCTATCGTGGCGAGGGCTGCGTGGCACTGGGGGAGCAGTGCCTTGAACGATGCCTCTGGGGAACCAGGCGAAACCCCAGAGTATTTAGCCTTACCCACGCATGCGGGGCTCTGCGTGGGTGGACCGTATGTTTCCCTAGCTGCTCGTGGGAACAAAATGGAAGACGAAATCAAACTTAAACTTAAACTCACTGAGGACACCCCAATGGAGGCTTCGCCCGAGGACTCCGGAAGGGTGGAAGAAGCAGGATCGGGAGCCGAACGGACCCCTGTGGGCACGGGAAGCACCGAGACTGCGGAGGGAGGGGTGGTTTCGAGTGCTGAGCGGGCCCCTAGGGGCACGGGAGGCACCGAAACCGCAACGGACGAACCGGCGAAGGAAGAGGATCTTTGCAAAAAGAAACTCTCCGGAGCCGCGAAGAGGAGGAGGGCTCGGGAGCGGAAGGGGGGGGTTCGGGACCAGGCTCATGCCGGGACTGGGACTGGGCCCTCGCCGGCTGTTCCGGGGACCTCTTCTTCCTCGTCCTTGACTATCCCCCAGACGCCGATTGGGGGGCCTCCGGGGAACTCCGGCAATAAACGCCGGAAGGACCCTGATGGGACCCCGCAGTCGGCAGAAGGGGCGAAAAAGAAGCAGAGGGTCCAGGGGACCCATGCTTACGTCGACGCCGCGGACCCTCTGACGAGGGTGATTGTCGAGGAGGGGTACCCGGATGCTGCGATGACTGCTGAGCAGCTGTCGCAGCTGAGGGGTGCGGTCTTCAAGGAGATCCAGGGGATCCGAGAGGGTACCCTGCCCAGATTTGACAGCACCACTCTGAGAGGGGGGGCTGCGGTGGTGAGGTGCGCGGATGCGGAGTCCCTGAAATGGCTCGAGAGCCGGATCGGGGGCATCGTGCCGTGGGAGGGCGCCAAGCTTGGGGTGGCGGGACTGGAGGTGCTGCAAAAGCAGTACAGGGCTGCGGTGTGGGTCCCGGGACCTCCCGTGGGCGCGGCTGCGGTCCTGGGGCTGCTGGAGCGGCAGAATCCGGGGATCGTTACCTCAGGCTGGCGTGTCTATGCTGAGAATGTGGGGGCTACCTGCGAGGGTAGAAACCTCATTCTCGGCATCCCCCAGTCCAGCGTCAACAAACTTAAGGCGCTGGACTTTAGGCCCCATCTTGGGATGGACCGGGTCACTTTTAAAGTGACCGGTCCATCCCAAGAGGGGGCGGGAAAGGGTAGGGAGGGGCCCGATCCAAAGGTCTCGTCTTCGTAGTGGGCCTGACCGGGGTGGGCTTCACCCAAATCAACTTGCACCACAGCAAAGGAGCCTCGGCCGTTCTTGCCAGGCGCCAAGCTGGGGTGCACACAGCCATATCACTAGTACAAGAACCTTGGCTGGTCCGAGGCTGTATTAGGGGTCTGGCGGGGTGCGGTAGGCTGTTCAGGTCACCGCAAGAGGATCGGCCTAGGGCCTGTGTGGCCGTTAAAGGGCTGGAGAGCCAGCTATTGCCAGATTTCTGTTCCAGGGACTTGGTAGCAGTCGTGATAGAGGACACCAGCGGGACCGGGATCAAGACAAGGATGGTGGTGGCGTCGGGCTACTTCTCACACGAAGAGGACGATCCGCTGCCATCAGACCGGGTTGTACGACTGGTGGAGTTCTGCCAAAAGGAGCAACTCCCCCTCATATTGGGGTGCGATGCGAACGCGCACCACACGGTGTGGGGGAGCACGGACACCAACAGGAGAGGCGAAAAGCTGTTGGAATTTCTGGTGTCCACAGACCTAGAGATTCTCAACAGAGGCAAGGAGCCTACCTTCGTCACGGCAGTGAGAAGGGAGGTTCTGGACCTAACTATCTGTTCAAGACAGATAGCGCGGGAGGTGACCGGCTGGAGGGTCTCTGACGAGCCCTCATTGTCGGATCACAGACAGATCACCTTTAGGTTGGCTAAAGTGCAAGCGAAGGTAAGAACAGTGAGGGACCCGAGGAAGACGGACTGGGACTCGTTTCGAGAGGACCTGGCTGTCGGTCTTAGGGAGTTTCCCAAAAGACATGGGACCCCTCAAGAAATCGAGCTGTGCGTCGAGCATCTGCAGAGGGCTCTCGTCGGCAGCTTTGAGAACAACTGCCCAGAAAGGACAGTGAGAGATACTAAGGAAGTCGCCTGGTGGAACCCCAAGCTACAGGAGCTCAGAAGTGCTGCACGTCGTGCCTGGAACAGGGCCAGGAACACGGGCCGCCAGGCTGAATGGGACCTTCATCGAAGGGCTCAGAAGGCCTATAGAGACTCTGTGGTAAGGGCTAAAAAGGAGAGCTGGAGGAGATTCTGCGAGTCGGTGGAGGGGATACCTGAAGCCGCTAGGCTCGGCAGAGTCTTAGCCAGGGATCGGAACGCGGCTCTGGAGGCCATTCGGCTCGACGATGGGACGATGGCGTCTGGAGAGCGATGCCTGAATCACCTGCTGGAGTCGAACTTTCCGGGCTTCCGCGGAGGCCCGGAGGAAGACGTCCACCAGGGAAACTCAAATCTCCGTAGGGTACGAGGAGAGGACTGGTCTCTTGCGGCAAAAATCGTTGGGCCGAACAAGGTCAAATGGGCCGTAGGAGGTTTCAAGCCCTTTAAGTCGGCTGGGCCGGACCGGGTATTTCCGGCCCTTCTCCAGGAAGGGCTGGAGCAGATCACCGGGCCGCTCACGCGGACGCTAAGGGCTTGTTTGGCACTGGGCTATACACCTAGGGCTTGGAGGCAGGCGAGAGTTGTGTTCATTCCCAAAGCGGGAAGAACGGGCCACAGCTCCGCCAAGGATTTTCGTCCTATCAGCCTAACGTCTTTTCTTCTTAAGACGCTGGAAAGGCTGGTGGATGTCTACATACGCGACGTGGTTCTACTGCAGCACCCGCTGCATGGGAATCAGCACGCGTATCGCACGGGATACTCCACAGAATCGGCGCTTCACTCCGCTGTATCGTTTATCGAGGAGCAACTGGAGAGGAAGGGCTTCGTGGTTGGCACCTTTCTAGATATAGAAGGAGCTTTTAACAACACACCGCACGAGGTGGTGTGTGAGGAAGCTACTCGCAGAGGTGTGCCGGAAAGGATCGTGGATTGGATCAGAGGCATGCTTGGGCGACAGGTAACGGCCTCATTGGGAACAGTGAAGGTCAGTGGATGGGTGAAGAGAGGCTGCCCGCAAGGGGGAGTTCTCTCTCCACTATTATGGTGTCTGGTGGCGGATAGACTGCTCAGGACGCTGAACGAAAGGAGCTTCTTTACATTAGGATATGCGGATGATCTGGCTATCCTGATACGAGGACCCTTTTTGGAGACGCTTCTGGAGCTCACGCAGAGAGCCTTAGAGGTGATCGAGGAGTGGTGCGGCGAGACTGGTCTGGCGGTGAATCCACTGAAGACCGGGCTCGTAATCTTCACTCGCAGGTACAAGGTAGGCCCAGTGGAGGGGCCGGTCCTTGGGGGAACGAGATTAGTTCCAACCGTATCGACTAAATATCTGGGAGTGATCCTAGATAGGAAGCTGACATGGAAGGAACATCTCGAGAACCGTTGCAGGAGTGTGTGCTCCTACTTCTGGATATGCAGAAGGACATTCGGGCAGACCTGGGGTCTCAAACCAAAAATGGTCCACTGGATATACACGGCGATACTCAAACCTAGGCTGCTTTACGCGTCTGTCGTATGGTGGCCAAGGGTTTTGGGAAAGACCGCTAAGTTAGCGCTGGAGCACGTCAGAGCTCTAGTTTTAAGAGGGGCTCTGGGGGCCATGCGGACCACGCCGGTGGTGGCGATGGGAATGCTGCTTGGCGTCGAGCCCCTCGATCGGGTGGTAGTGGCGGCCGCGGCGACGGCGGCCTACCGCTTAAGGTGTGAATCAAGGTGGAAGGCAGGAGCCCTCCACACGAGATTTCCCGAAGGAATCCTATCGGGCACCATTTTTGCAATGGGACAGGATAGGAGGCCGGTGATTCGTACTTTCGAAAGAGGGTACAGGATAAGCTTCCCCGGGCGCTGGGAGTGGAACGGCTCTAAGGGACCGGTTCCTCGGGACGGGGACGTCTGGTTCACGGATGGCTCCAAAACGAGTGCGGGCTCTGGAGCTGGTCTTTACTGTCAGCGCGACCGGGCAGGAATCGTCGTTCCGCTTGGCGAGCACGCTACGGTTTTCCAGGCGGAGGTGTTAGCCATCATGAGATGTGCCCAGAACCTATTAGAGTCTGATAGGGTGAGAAGGCGCATCCGGATTTACTCGGACAGTCAGGCGGCGCTTAAGGCGCTTGAGGGTCCAAGAATTAACTCGCGGCTGGTCTGGGACTGCAAGTGCGTACTGGATGAGTTGGCGGAGAAGAATGATGTCGGCCTAGTATGGGTCCCTGGGCACGCAGGGATCAAGGGCAACGAAATGGCGGACCTGCTTGCTAAGGAGGCGGCCGAAACAAGACTGCTGGGACCTGAACCGGCTGTTGGGATCTCTTTCTGCCTAGGCAGGGGGAGAATCAGGGGCTGGCTCCGGGACCAGCATCTTGAACACTGGAAGAAAGAAACAGAGAGCAAATGCAGACAGGCTAGGGCCATGCTAGGGGAATGCCCTAGCGAGAACCTGGCCAGGAGCATAAGATCTCTAAGTAGGAGGGACGCCAGGCTCGCGACACAACTGCTCACGGGCCATGGGGATCTCAACTATCACCTGCACAAATTGGGCCGTAGTGATACGCCCAGCTGTAGGCTGTGCGGTGAGGAGGAGGAAACTAGCCTCCACATTCTTGGGAATTGCCCAGCACTGGTCGGATCAAGAGCACGCCTGCTGGGCTCAGGTTTTCTAGAACCGTACCAGGTGAGGCAGCTGCCTGTGGGAGATCTGCTCCGCTTTTGGAAGGAAGCGGGGCCCCGCTAGGGCAGCTGACAACGGGGAGGCACAATGGACTCGGTCTAAGTGCCAAAGTGGGCTTCGCAGGAGGACCGCCCCCGTCACTACTATTATTATTATTATTACTTTGAATATCTCTGCTATGAAAAACTGACAATGAATATGCGATTTGTGGACAAAATATAAATATTCTGCTCTCTCTCTCTCTCTCTCTCTCTCTCTCTCTCTCTCTCTCTCTCTCTCTCTCTCTCTCTCCCCCCCCCCCCCTCTCTCTCTTTTTCTCTCTCCCTCTCTCAACACTTTACAATTTCATAAAATTTAATAAAGAATAACTGTAATTTTTTAAACTTACACAGATGAATCGTATATTTGAATTGTATCCAATATTTCATTAGAAGTTAATAAATCCATAACATTTATTAAATTTAATTCTTCTTTGATGCTTTCTAATTCCATTTCTAATTCTGAATCGCACATTTTTTTATTATGAATATTTTCTTCTTCAGTATTTTCTAAATCAAATTCTGAGTCAGACATCTTTTGAACAGGAATATTTTCTATAATAATTCACACCGAGTAAAAATTTCGTTCAGTTTACAACAAGAAAGCACTGGACAAACCCGACCTAAACATCGGGACCTGATAATGTTTACCCGGTGATGACCTTATCTCAGCTCCCTGATCAAAAACTTATCAGGTTTACCTGACTGGGACTTAATTGGGATAGGCTCAGGATAGGGTCATGGACAAGTGGGGTAACCCATGTAGGGTTAGTCAACACGGCCAAGCATGTGCCCAAGCTCGCGAACCGGGCCCGCGATATTGGCAACGATGATAGGCCAATTATCGGCCGAACAATGGACCGTAACCACAGCTCGAGATCGCAATCGATATAACCCCAAGATTCGTTTCATTAATTAGCCCAATGATGAAATCCAATATAAACCCAAGCTTAACTTTATGCTAAGCCCAATCATGAATTTAAAGCTATGTCCAAAACTCGCCTGATGTATTCTAAACCGAATCACGAATCTAAAACTCAGCTCAAGCTCACCTCTCTGTTAGGTGTGATTGAGATAAACCTTTACACACACGCACGCACGTACGCACGCACGCCCGCACGCACGCACGCACGCACGCACGCACGCACGCACGCACGCACGCACACAAAATCTTTGTTAATTGATTTTAATTTAATATTGATGTCAGATATAGACCTGAGATTAACAATCAATCTAGGCTTAATGATAATTTTTATATGCCCAAAATCCATCTTAATTCTAATCATATAGAACATAAGAAATGATTCTTAAAATATAAGATATTAAGACATTGATTTTTAATTAACATTTTATTTATTATAAACTATTCATACAAAAATACTATTTATATTTTATTTACTATAAACCATTTATACGGCAAAAATATTTCCTTTAAACAATTCAATAAAATTTTGTATTTTTGAATAATTATAAAGTTTACTTATTACTCTCAAAAATAAAGATAAATTCCACGTGAATTTTATATCAAATAAAAAAAAACTATAAACTACAAAAATAATGTTTCTTTCAACAGTTAAGTAAAATTTTGTATTTTTGAATAGTTATAAAAATAAAGAAAGAAGTCGATTTAAATCTTATAAAGTTTACTTATTAATCTCAAAAAATAAGATAACTAAAAATGAATCCTACGTGAATTTTACATCAAATAAAAAAAATTTTTTTTTAACTTAAAAAATATATATCACTTTTGATTAACTTTAACTTTAAACGACGATAAAATTAACTTATTTGAATAAAATTTTATCGTATTTTCCGTCCTCCGTCGCGATCATCCCAGTGTGTTAGCTAATCACCAACCAGTGCTTTTAATGATTTTTGACTGTTGTTATAATTATAGTGTTTTAATACAACTGCTTCAAAACACTCGAATAATATAGTGGCACTAAAATTCATTTTCCCCATTCCTTTTTTCTTACAACCTTGGCCGGAATAATGCCTTTGGACCTCTTTTTTAATAATTTGGGGAAGAACTTTGTGAACGCAATCTTTGGTATTAGAAAAATCTAAGCATAGTAATAAAATAAGATTCATTAGTGCCTCTCTTTTATTCTCATTTGTCCTTAATTCTTTTTCAAACTCTAAGAAATCAGGCAGTGCTTGAATAGGCAAAACTATTTCAAGTTTTTCTTTTAACTCATTTCTTGTGCCCTGTGGTTTTTCTTTTTTTAAAGTGGCAATAGCTATTTTTATTTCTTCACAGTGGACCTTAACATCATATAGAATACTTCTTTTTGCTGATACAATCTTGCTTTCCACGAAATTGTGTAAGTTGTCGAATTGTTTATTCAAATATTCTATCTATGGCTGATCTACATGAGGTTTGATGAGTTGTTCAGTTTTATTTTCTTTATTTTTATCTAATCTGTTGTCCAGTTTCACAGTATTGTTTTGATTATCATGATAATTGCTTGGATTCTTACTATTTCATACTAAATTAAAAAAATAAATTAATGATTTTTGTATTTCAATTTTTTTTCTCAATACGCGATAGATAAACCAATAAATTAGTGCAGGAGTTAATAATAATACTAATAATAATTATTAAAAAAAAATCACCTGAATTTGGGCTTGTATTTAAGAAAGGACCAGAATCATAATTACTTTCATTGTCATCAGATATGATCGAATAACTTTTTGGTAAAGCTAAATGGATAAAAACTCAATATATTTCCAAAAATACAACAAAGTTGATAAACAATAAAAAATAAAATGTTAAAAAAAGATCCGCTCAAAAATGTTACAATTAATATTTTATAATGGCTTATAACATTCGATCGAATATTATAAAATATTAATCGTAATGTTATCAACCATTATAAAATGTTAATCGTAACATTAAATTTGAGTGGATCTCTTTTAACATTTTATATTTTATTGTGTAGGTGTATGCATCATGCTAATTTATACAGTAAAAATTTTTCAACAATAGAGTAACAAAATATATATATAAATATAGATTTATAAGAAATTTGTAACATTTATTTTTTAGTAAAACAAGGAGAATTTTATTTACCTTCATTTCTGTATTTGCTTCTCACAGATAAATTAGTAGTGCTTGTGTCTGAATCTGAGCTATCCGATATTATTTTATTTTTCCGTCGATATGTTTTTGATTGTGGTTCATTATAATTCTTAGAGTTTTTGTTCTGTAGCTTTTTTTTCTTGACACCATGAAGTGATGATGTTTTTTTTAGGGCATTGGTTAGTTCGTTTTCATTAAGAACGGTAAGTTTAACTGGAGCTTTTTTCCTCTCTGCATCTGATTGTGAGCTCATAACATTTGTGGATTAATTACCTTAAAATAATGTAGTGTAAATACACAATTATCTTCTTTCTTCTTAAAACTCTCCACGTGGATATCCGACCAGAGCTTCCAGTATCGAATCATTTTACAGCAGCGTACTGTAAGTGGAGGGGATAACCGACCGCTCGCTCGACGGCGCTCGACGCGTCGAGCGATCGACAATCGACTATCTGCTGTCTCCTTTTCTCTCGAGCTGTCTCCGTCGCGCTCGGACTATCTCCTTCTATCGCGAACTGTCTCCTCGATTTATCTCTTTCTATCTCGAACTGATTCCCTTTTCTCTCGTAGCTATAAGCGTAATTATATAATTTTGGCTCTCGAGATACCAATTTGACGATACAACGTAGATCATAGATCGACTATTTTCCTACAAACTTTTCGTAAATTTGTATAAGTTGTGACGTGACGTTTTTCGTCAGTCACAAGGGCCGAATGGCCCGGCCGGGAAAAGGTCATTTGGGGCCGCTCATTACCCCGAGCGGGGGAGGAGCGGTCTCTCCCTTTCTCAATAAGATTTTGTTAGTTCTTAAGACACGTAGGTATCCGCCGAGCGGAAGTCGCGACCCGCGGGAGAGGTGGTGCGCCAAGATGACCTTTTGTGATTAACGGAGCAGCCGTCGAGGGAAGATGAAGGAGAAGCATAGACGACCGAGCGGCGGGGCCCCGGACAGCCGGAGGACAGCGAGCAAGGGCAAGTAATTGCATACAGTACTGAGGTACGTTGTAAAAGTCAGGGGACAGACACTGCCGTTATACTGTATTGTAGAGAAAGGAGCAGCAGTCCGGTGCAGCCGGAGGCGACGCCGGGGAGGAAGCATGCGCCCCTACATCCGACAATCAGGGTGGAGGAAGCCTCAGCCGGCGCGGTAGCCACGGCCCCGAGGAGAGGCCGGACAGGGCCTGATCAACCCCGAGCCGGCTCAGCGGCAGCCGAGACAGCCAAGGACATCGTGGCGTGCAATCCGTGGCCTTTAAATTACGCGGCGTCATGACCAGAGGCGCCCTCGGACGCTGAGATCCTGCAGGACGGGCGTAGGACCCCCCATCGACTAGCGATCGGTGTGCGCAAATCGAAGCGCGATCGATGCGCGGGCCGCTGCCGGCGTCCGCGGCGCCCCCGACCGCTCACGGTTCGTCACTGTTCGGCGAGATAGCAACGAGAGCGGTTCCACGGCCATCGACGACGCTACCCTGCTTGTAAGGCCACCACTTCGACCACGCGGTAAGAGCGAAGACGGTCGGCCCGGCCTTTAGTGAGAATTAATTACCCTACCGAGCGTTCGGTAGGCGGATCTATTATTCTCGGGATACCGAGAGTCGAGTCACCGCGTAGCAGGGCCGTGTCGATCTTCGCCTCGTATAGAGTAGTTATTGCGCCTATTGTCTCCTCCCTCAGGGAATATGTCGAGCCGACAGTCGATCTTTGTATTTGCGTAAGAAGTAAAGTCTCGCGACGGGATAGCGCGTACAGTAATATCCGCCGGGATTCATCTGCCGCATACCGAGAGTGTGAGCCGGTTGTGCAATACCGAGGCGGGCTTCCGCAGATGAGGATTTCTGCACGGAATGCGCAAGTTACGTAGCGGCCTATCCCGTTTATCGCCTATTAAGTATTGTTAACGTCGTGTGTCGTCATATTGAAGTAGATTGTATTCTGTGTAGAGTAAGCTTGGAGCTATTGTGAATGTTGAGTTAAGTACGCTATAGCCGTACCGGTCAGTGCGTTATAATGATTAGATTGTAATCGATGGCAACGCAGTTGCCACCCTAACTTCAATACATGCTTATTATATTTATTCAGTCGATCTAGTTATTCACGCGAGACCTCTCCTCTCCTATTCCGCGTGCCGAGAAAGAACCTCGCCCCTCTGCCATTTCGTGTGGAGGCCGGCTAGCCGGCATTTGGCCGTCGTGCGAAGTACCGAGAGTATCGCGAGTTTTGTGCGGCGCGAATTACGCGCCTGGCGCCCAACCTTTTGTTGAGAAGCACGGCGAAGTTGCAGACGCGAAGAAAGTAACGTTGCAAATTATATGTATAGATATAATTATCATTGGGTAAATATAAAAATTATATATTAAAGTAATAAAAATATGCTGGGACCCCGTAATTATAAAAAACGTACATATTGGCCAAGAGTGGAGTTACATATATTTTAAAAATTATAATTTTTTTATTTACCAAACGAAATTTATAAATGAAATTCTTTACAATAATATAAGTATAGAAAAAAATGAGTGACTTACATGAAATAATTTATTTGAATGTATACATTTAAATGTATGTCAGATCAGAGTGGTTCTGAAAGATATGCTATTAGTACGGACAGAAGATAATTAAACATTTAAAACATAAAACGAAGAACGCAGCAAAGTCAAACATCAGTTGTGTTTTATTGATTTATATTGAATTAATTATCTGGATGAGAATGCAATAAAGAAATTGCGCATCGTATGCTATCAATATTTTTAAGAAGTACGCATTTATGTTTTATGTTAGAAGCAGGAATCATTATTTCTGTCTCTGAAAATCCCATTATTATGAGAATCCCGATATTTTCTGAGGATGTTGGTGTGTTAAAAAGGGCTTTCACATTCTTTATATTCAGTCACATAAATATTCTCAAGTTTCTCTGTCATTTCCGTTCTAATTAAAATACGAGTTATTAAGAAAAAAATTTTCGTCTTTTAACTGTACTGTGTTATTTAGATAAGATGATGTTAGAATAATGCTACATAATATCACACGCGATACAACTGCAAATTTTTGCTGGTGGTATTCAACAATGCCAGATGATTTATATATAATAAGACCTTGAATGAAAACTCGACGTTGAACTTTGACTAGATCTATTTTCTCCAATTCAGCCAACCTATTTACTATTTGTGTTAAAGGTTTAAATGGCGATTTCACTAATTTTTTAAAAACCCCAATATAATTTTCCCCCCAAAAAGCCGATGTTTCACTTATTGGTGCTTTAAAATATTTAACATCATCTGTCACATGGATCAAATTGTGCATACTTAGAACTTGAGATTTTTCTCCATAAATAGAAGGTAATAGATAAAAAAATCTTCTCAAGAATTTTTCTGCAGCATCAATATCCATGATGATTAAGTCCTTATTGTTGAGAATTCTACAAGCAGTAAATAGCAACAAAAAATACAGGTAGTATTTTTTTGGTAAAATGTTTCTCAAAATTACAGGTCCACAATAATGAAAAAAGAAACGATACTGTGTTGCTTTCCAATTTGAAACGGAATAGATCAAATTTTTTGCGTTGAAATTCGAGTGGGACATTGAGTGTTACTGCTGTTAATAACTCTTGCACATGTTTAATGGCAGCAGATCGTAAACGATGAGGACTTCCTGACAGAATCCACTTTCCAAGAAGCTATTTCATGACACAACTATAAAAAAGGTGCATGCCATCAAAAACTATCATTTTTACCGGATCAAAATGTTGTATGTCAAGGAGTGGAGTTGAAATCACATGGTGATGTTCTGGTTGTTTACGTGTTTCAAACGAAAGTTTCGTGCGTTTTTCACAATCCATATCTGGATAAACACGTATTTGTTTTCTACCTTCTCCAACTGATATACCTGAAGTTTTGCATCTTTCTCAGGCATAGTATGCTCCGGGTCCTTTACAACATTTGATGAAAGCTCTTGCCGGTGAATCTGCTGTAATTCCTAATATTTCAAATAAATACCGCTGGTTTTCCAATAGCATTCCATGTTGAATTAAATGGTTGGCTTTAATAATAAAATCATGTAAAAATTTTCGTACCAAATAGATAAATTCAACATTATTACCTTTAGCACTTTTCATAACTTGTAAAATCCGACGATGTTGAGTACCAAGTAAGGCCTGTGCTGTTTTTGGTAGATTGTAACCTTCTTTTCTCAATATAACCAGAAGCTCAGAAACCACATTAAGGCATAAAGTATTCAAATTATGAAGAATCCAATTGGTCAATTTTGCCTCGAATCCAATATTTGGTTGACCATGTAGATCATCAACCGGCAAATCTTCGATTGTTTCATCATTGTGTGTGCCGCAAGTATCCGTATGTTCAACACTTGAAGATGATCCAGATATTTGTTCCCATAAATGTTCAGATATTGAACTGTCATTGTAAGAAGATGATAAATTCTGGTCACTTATAATTTCTTTTGATATATTACTTGGCCCAGGCTGATTTTCATCAGACACAAAAATATTATTAGTGTCATCTAAACTTTTTTCCTCTGCTTGAGCTTCTTTTTTTAATGCACGAAATTTCTTCTGTTTATAAGCTCCTCTCGATGCCATAATAGTAAGCCTGCATGTTAAAAAGAAGTTACAATAAACAAAAAAGTTAAAATAAATTAAAATAAATTACATTAAACAATTGAATGATTGAATGAAAAACACTTCTTATAAGTGCCACGAGTGTGATTCTCAATATTAACATGCTACAAGTAATCATCTTCGAACGAGATGCTCGCATAATTGCGATCGAACTTCACTCGCTTCTGGCAGGCTCATTCAATCGGTCAATTATAATTATCTCCAACTCCCGTGAACTGCGCGCCGAAAATTTGTCGGTCTTGAAACACAGTCCGTCCATGAAGTTAGAATTTGTTATATATCTTATTACATTGAGCAATCCAATAATTTTTAATGCTAACAAGCATCTATAAACTATCAACAACAATACAGATCAAATACAACGAGCCAAATATAATTAAGTTGACATTGATTAATTTATTTCAAATATAATAATCGCAAACATGAACGTTTCGGTTTTATTTAGTTTTTCTCAACATAATTATTAACAAACCTAACCTAACCTTGCAGCCGCCAGCTATTGCCGACCCTGCACCGGTCCGGGATCTCCGGGTCAACGTTGCGAGGATGGAGGAGGCGCCGAGAATGACGTCCGCACCGAAGCGGACGCCGACGCCGAGCCCGACACCCGATTCCGATGCGACGACCAGCACGGCGAGACCGAGGCCGACGAACGAGCCATCGGCAGGTGACTCACCGGTCCCGACGTTCGAGCCGACAGCTGCGCACAACGGGGGAGACGAGGGGGAAAGTGACATTCCTCCGCCGTCGCAATTCGTCACACTGTGACATGATAAAAATAATAACTTTGTGTGTGTAGCAGCAGCGAGACCGCACAGTGTAGTTTTAAGCATTTATATTAAGTATATTAGTCATAGCGACAGCGGCGAGACCGCATATTATTCATTGTGTGTTAAAAGTCAATTTATATTTCATATTATCTTTGTATTATTATAATATTAAGCATTGTCATTGCGTCAGCGGCAAGACCGCATAAAGTTCATATTATATATTGTTATATTAACACATTTAGTATGTAACACTTAGATTGAACCATCCAAAAGTATATACCACTTAGGTTGAATTTGATTAAAAGTTTTATCTTGAATTTGTTATTTTTTCCTTATATTACTTAGGTTGAAACATTCAATATTTTATATTCGCCGCGAGTTTTACGTAAAGCTAAGCAGAGCGAAATAGACAATTGTTTAGGCATCGATAATAATCATGACGCCATTCAAAATTTACAAATATTTAAATATACAAAAGTTCCGGGTTTGATACATTCAATAGGGTTAGATCCTTTCTATGTTGTGTATTGGTCTAAGGAACAAATGGCGATGTACAAATTAATAAATAGAAACAGAACTGCTTATTTTACTATGGATGCTACAGGTAGTATAGTAAAATCATTAAATTTACCCGATGGAACAAAATCTCCCTATCTTTTCTTATACCAATGCATGATCGTTTCAAAAGCCAAACGGGGTATTCCAGTATTTCAGATAATATATACAAAACAAGACGCAGCACTTTTAACGTACTTTTTAATTGAGATTTGGAGAGCCGGTGCTACGGTGCCATCTGTAACTGTTACAGATCATAGTCGAGCAATGTTAGTCGCTTTAGCTCGCGCATTTGCAGACTGCGCTGACCTAAAGCATTATCTGCAATGTTGTTACAATATATCGATAAAAAATAAAGAAACATTTTTACCTGCCTCTTATTTAAGACTAGACGTTAGCCATGTAATTAAAATTATAGCCAGATGCGAATGTTTACGACCATCAGCCACGCAAAGTACGTCAATTTTATTAAAGATCCATATCTCAAGCATACAAAATGCAATCGAGGGAAGAATTATATTTTTTCTTAACATCGTTACTCGTTGTAGCCCTAAGCCAAGAAATAGGTTACGTGGATAATACGTCTGTTCCAGCCCAGGCCTGCTTGCAATCTATAAATGATTGTATTAAGGGGATCCTAAAGTCGTCTGTTTTACCGACAATTTTTACCAATGCCTTTCTTTTTATTGCATTTGCAGAATTAAAAATCCTTCTCTACAATTAAAGTATAGATGATAACAATGTACGGACGTAACGATTTTATACGAAAAATCAAAAAAAATTTTTTAATTGTAGGCGTCTGACGCGGACTCGTAACCAAATGTGCTTGATATAAAAGTTGTGCACTTTGTAAGTATAAATCAAGTCAGGTCCGGACAAGAGTGAACATTAAGGAACAATACTATGCTTTCAGATTGAGCGTAGGCGTCTTAATAAAAAAGATAGGCATTGGTAAAAATTTTGTGTCTCAAAATTTTTTAGATCTGCATGAAATGGCATATATATAGCGGTAGATTAGTTGACGAATGTTCAGACAGACGGCGCTACTTTAGTCCAGCACTTCCTCGCTTCTCCTTGCCAACGAAACTTACCCGCGCATTCACACCACACACACACACACACACACACACACACACACACACACACACACACACACACACATACGCGCGCGCAAAGCAAGCGTTTATGCGCTAGCAAGAATGAGTTGTATATAGAGGAAAAATGAGAGAGAGAGAGAGAGAGAGAGAGAGAGAGAAAGAGAGAGAGAGAGAGAGAGAAAGAGAGAGAGAGAGAAAGAGAGAACATGCATTGCACGTACAAGCGCGCGCGTGCGAAATTTTCTTATACGAAATGTTTACCAATGTCTATCTTTTTTATTGAGACGCTTACGCTCAATCTGATAGCGTAGTATTGTTTCTCAATGTTCACTCGTGTACGGACATAGCTTGATTTATACGTACAAGGTGCAATATTTTTATTTCCAGCCCGTTTTGTTACGAGTCAACGTCAGAAATTTTCATAAAGCTTGGTGCCATATATACCGCGTCTGTAAGGTTCATCTCAAGAAGGCTCTTTGGCGGGGAGCAATGGGCGATTGCCTACCGATCTGTCGAGCCGGGTTCAATTCCCGTGGTATTTTTGTTCTTTTTTTGTAATTACAATCTATAAAAATTTTTTTATTCACGTAAGACGAGATTTACTAATTGTTTTAAATTCTTTTACACAAAATAATTATTTTTCTATACCAGCAAAACACAATTATTTATTTTTAAATAATTTTTTTATACATTTATCATTTTCGAAATAAAAAGGAAAAATATAACGCTATTTTAATGATAATTTTTTTTGGCGAAAAATAATTATTTTATATAGAAAAATTAAAAACAATTAGTAAATCTCGTCTTACGTGAATAAAAAAAATTTTATAGATTGTAATTACAAAAAAAGAACAAAAATACTACGGGAATTGAACCCGGCTCGACAGATCGGTAGGCAATCGCCCATTGCCCTCTGCCAAAGAGCCTTCTTGAAATGAATCTTACAGACGCGGTATATATATCGCCAAGACTTTATAAAAATTTCTGGCGTTGATTCGTAACAAAATATGCATGAAATAAAAATGTTGCATCTTGTACGTATAAATCAAGCTATGTCCGTACACGAGTGAACATTTAGAAACAATACTACGCTATCAGATTGGGTGTAGGCGTCTTAATAAAAAAGATGGACATTGGCAAACATTTCGTGTCTGAAAATTTCGTACGCGAGCGCTTGCACGTACCATGCAGGCACGTGGTTTTCTCTCTCTCTGTCTCTCTCTCTCTCTCTCTCTCTCTCTCTCTCATATTTTATCTCTATACATACAACATTATTCTTACTGGAGCATGAACGACCAAAAAGAGAGAGAGAAAAAGAGGGAGAGAAAGAGGACAGAGAGAGAGAGAGAGAGAAAAAGAGAAAGAGAGACATGCATACGTACGTACAAGCGCGCGCGTGCGAAATTTTCTTACACAAAATGTTTACCAATGTCTATCTTTTTTATTAAGACGCCTACGCTTAATCTGATAGCGTAGTATTGTTTCTAAATGTTCACTCGTGTACGGACATAGCTTGATTTATACGTACAAGATACAACATTTTTATTTCATGCATATTTTGTTACGAATCAACGCCAGAAATTTTCATAAAATCTTGGCGATATATATACCGCGTCTGTAAGACTCATTTCAAGAAGGCTCTTTGGCGGAGGGCAATGGGCGATTGCCTACCGATCTGTCGAGCCGGGTTCAATTCCCGTAGTATTTTTGTTCTTTTTTTGTAATTACAATCTATAAAAATTTTTTTATTCACGTAAGACGAGATTTACTAATTGTTTTAAATTCTTCTACACAAAATAATTATTTTTCTATACCAGCAAAACACAATTATTTATTTTTAAATAATTTTTTTATACATTTATCATTTTCGAAATAAAAAGGAAAAATATAACGCTATTTTAATGATAATTTTTTTGGCGAAAAATAATTATTTTATATAGAAAAATTAAAAACAATTAGTAAATCTCGTCTTACGTGAATAAAAAAATTTTTATAGATTGTAATTACAAAAAAAAGAAAGAAAATACTACGAGAATTGAACCTCGACAGATCGGTAGGCACTCGCCCATTGCCCTCTGCCAAAGAGCCTTTTTGAGATGTCTTACACACGCGGTATATATAGCGCCAGAGAGAGAGAGAGCGAGTGAGAGAGAGAGAGGGGGGGGGGGAAGGATCATTAAAAAAATGTATTTTATAAATATATTTATGTATTTTTATATCAACTTTTTACATACGTATACATACGGTAGTTACTACTACCGTTACTAAATACACATATATATTGTCTACATATACGGATACCGGTAGTAGTAACTACCGTATCCGGGCATATATGAGGGTGTTGGTGGCAGCGGCATCGGCGGCGGCGGCGGCGGCGGCGGCGGCAGCAGCTGGGTTGGAGGATGTGGTGTGTATGCTGGAAGAGGATAGTTATATGTATGTTGATATGTATGTGGATACATATATCCTCTTCCAGCGTACCACTTTTTCTTCTCCTTCTGTATCGCGCGTCGCACCCAATTATTGACTTGCTGGAAAAAAAATTTATAAAAAGTAATTTATTATTTTGTTACATTTGTCATATTTCTATAATTCTACACTGAAAAAAAATATATTCAATAAGATATATTATTGCGGGCTGCCAATTACAGATATATACTCAATACAATATATGCTATTGCAGTATCAACATTGTACTTGCATTAATACAAAATATTATTGTATTGAGTATTTTATGTAATTGGCAGCCCGCAATCACATATGTTATTGGGTATATTAATTTTTTGTATGTACCACTTCATACATGCATATGTATGAAGTGGTACATGGAATATAAACATTTATACACTAATTTATGAATTATAATTAGTTAATAGATTACTTACATTTTTGTTTAAAAATCCTTCTCTTCCTCCTCTTCCTCTTCCTCCTCTTCCTCCTCTTCCTCCTCTTCCTCCTCTTCCTCCTCTTCCGCCTCTTCCGCCTCTTCCTTCTCCTCCTCTTTCTCCTTCTACCTCATATTCCTCCTCCTCCCAGTCATCAATTTCGTCCTTTACAGGAATTTCACGTAAAGGTGCCCTCGGCTGCGGCAAGGGCACCGCCGTCGACTGTTGTGAGGGGGCCGTCGGCTGCGGCAAGGACGCCGCCGTCGACTGCGGCACGGGCACCACCGGTTGCGGCAAAGATGCCGCCGTCGGCTGCGGCAAAGATGCCGCCGTCGGCTGCGGCAAAGATGCCGCCGTCGGCTGCGGCAAAGATGCCGCCGTCGGCTGCTGTCGATCGTGTAGCTGAGTGGCGCCTTCACTTCTCGCTGTAACAAAAAAAGATTATTATTGTAGAAATGATTTTACACAAACACTGAAATGACCGCGTGGTTCATCTTTGGATATCCGATATAGGCTCGATTGTTCCAATTTCTTGGTAAACTTACCTATCAGTTAAATATATTTTGTCTTTATTTAAGAAAAAAAATAAAAACACATGCTTACCTGGTAGATAAGTTTACCAAGAAGTTGGAACAACTGGCTCAAAGTAGCAAACTTGCTAGATTATCAAGGCTGCGTTCCGTTTCACGTGTGATGCGCATAATGCAGTGTTCATCCTCGTTTAACGTTTGACAAACAACAAGGATGAACAATGCATCATGCGTTTCACGCGTGAAACGGAAGGCACCCCAAATCTGAACCAACACGTGTATGCGTGCGTGCGTGTGTGCATGCGTGCGTGCGTGCGTGTGTATGTGTGTGTGTTATATAATATATATATATATTATAAATGACTTACATTTTCTAGAACTTGCCATTTTCACTATCACTTCTCCTTCGCTACGCTTCGCACTCCTTATCTCGCGAGACATCTTGTAAAACAATGACTACGCGACACTTAGATCGCAGATTCTGCCCCCGATAGTTACGGCGTATGGGGAGGGGATAAAGAACTAAGGGCAAGAACCAATCATATACTGAGCACTCACTTAGAGGATAACGAACAGGGGCTCGATTCTTAAATTTATTCGCAAGAGAAACGTATGCGCAAATACCCTCTCTAACAGAAAAGTTGCAAGTTTATTGGTTAAGTCATATGATAGCCAATAAATTTCCAACTTTTCTGTAAGAACAGAATTTGCGAATACGTTTCTCTTGCGAATGAATTCAAGAATCGAGCCACAGCTCGTTCGTGCCCTCGCAGGGGCTCGATTCTTGAAGTCATTCGCAAGAGAAACGTATACGCAAATACTCGCTCTAACAGAAAGTTGTAAGTTTATTGGTTAATAGCCATACGATAGCCAATAAATTTCTAACTTTTCTGTAAGAACAGAATTTGCGAATACGTTTCTCTTGCAAATGAATTCAAGAATCGAGCCCCTGTTCGTTATCCTCTCCACTTATATCACGCTGCTGTAAAATAATTTGATGTTAGAAGCATTGCTTAGGCTGGTATTCATAGTCGAATCTTATTTTAAGATCGTCTCAAGTAATGTTTTAAGATGCCAATACAACTCTCATTGGCTGATGGTATCTTAAGACAGTCCTTAAGGCATAGTCTACAATGAAGACTTAAGCTTTAAGCCGTAAGAAATTGACTAATCACAATTGAGTATTTTTATAAAAATCGACTGTGTTTGATCAATTTCTTATGGCTTAAAGCTTAAATCTTCATTGTAGACTACGCCTAAGATAATCTTAAATATAAGACCCGACTATGAATACTAGCCATAGGCCAGTATTCATAGTCGGGTCTTATATTTAAAATCATCTTTAGTACTGTCTTAAGATGCCATCAGCCAATCACAGAGCCGTATTGAGCCGTATTGCTTGAGACGATCTTTAAATAAGATTCGACTATGAATACCGGCCATAGATGCGAAATTCGCGAGGCCTATCCAAAAAACAAAAGATCATCATTGCTCGGCCAGCAAAAGTATAGTGAGAGAAAAAGAGGGACATACAAAAAATATTATTATAATACATACAGGAACATAAAATCACATTGTCTATACGTAGTAGCGACGCGGTTACACTAATAGAAAAATGTGTTGTAATTATAGGCGATTTTTGGTGATTGTTTGGTATATGTAGCAAAGCGTATCAAACTGTACTAGAACCAATGAGATATAAGTAAACTTTTATCTTATTGTTCTGGTACAGTTTGGTACCAAACGATCACCAAAAATCTTTTTATAATCGCATAGTAAAATATATATATTGTGTAATTATATAATTTAATTATATAAATTATACATATAAATATTAAAATATTTTTTACATACATTATTTGAAATAAAAATTTTGCTTCAAATAAGAAAAATGCAAAAAATTCTGTCAGATAAAACGGTTTAAAAAAAATTTAATTCAATGCATTTCTCATTACTCTTCGAAAGTTTGCTATCAAATTTTATATATAGAGGCTTCTCTGACAAAAATTTACAATAAGACTAAATGTATTTTTTTTTTTAAATTAAACTTTGTGGTTTAATCTAATTAATTTCTATCGTAATTGTGAACAGTAAATTAATAAAAGCTTATCATACATTCACGATAAATTTTTTCTTCCGTGTTATGGCTCGAACGGATCGAGCTCTTTCCTCATTCGCATAATTAAAAAAATTAATACCTTGATTATTGGTGGACCTAACTCAAGACTTAACCCAAGACTTTTCTGTTTATCTCGATCTCATCTATCTTTACGAACGTTGACCCACATGTTTTGAGACACCTTGTGTACTAATACATATTATAGAATCCTTTTAATAAAAAAAGGATTCTATAATATGTATTAGTATATATATCAATTATTTTTCATCAAAACATTTTTTAATACATTATAAATATTAAATAATAATACTGTATAGTTTCAGAACATTTGGTGTAATGTTTTTATTTAAAAAAATTCCTAAAAAATTGCCTTTTTTGTTGGTCGTTTACAGGGGACGATCTCCTTAAAAGGTCTAAAAAAATAAAAATAGTATAATTAAAAATTATTAAAAATTGATTTTATTTGCCTTGCTTTGATTGTAAATGAAAATATTTGCTACATTTTCAATATATGTATAAAAGTTATATATAGTGTAAGTACAGAAACTTTTTGATAATTATATGTACAAGGTAAGTGTACAATAACTTAGAAAGATAGAAGAAAGGATTTAGATAAATGTAAAATTTTTATATTGTTTTGCATTATTGTAATAATAACCAATATTTTTTCAAATACCAAGAAAAGCGCGCCAAGAAAAGATCTCGAGCCGCTCGAGCAATAACACGGCCTGTATCAGCGAGACGCGGCAAAGCGTGGCAACAACGCGCTTCGCCTCTTTCCCCCCGGCCGCTGGCTGCTGCCGCTTCCACGTCTCGTTCGAGCCGGCTTGAGCGCTTTCCTTGGCGTGCTGTCATTTCAGGGCCGCCGCTAGATATTCAAGCGCCCGTGTGCAAGTTTCAATTTCCCGTGTTATAATTCGGATTATATCTGAAAATATTGGCAAGCATATAAAACAAAACAAACAAATTTTTAAGTATTTTTTTTAATTTTTAAAATTAGAACAATTTGATATCAAATTAGCAATCCCTGATGGTACTGCCCACGTGCAGTGCACGTTTTTAATATTCGTAGAAATAAAATTAAACTTTGTATGTATAGAGATAAAATATGTGAGAAAAGAGAGTGAGAGAGAGAGAGAGAGAGAGAGAGAGAGAGAGAGAGAGAGAGAGAGAGAGAGAGAGAGAGAGAGAGAGAAAACCACGTGCCTGCATGGTACGTGCAAGCGCTCGCGTACGAAATTTTCAGACACGAAATGTTTGTCCATTTTTTTTATAAGTCGCCTACACTCAATCTGATAGCGTAGTATTGTTTCTAAATGTTCACTCGTGTACGGACATAGCTTGATTTATACGTACAAAATGCAACATTTTTATTTCATGCATATTTTGTTACGAATCAACGCCAGAAATTTTCATAAAGTCTTGGCGATATATATATACCTCGTCTGTAAGCTTCATCTCAAGAAGGCTCTTTGGCGGGGAGCAATGGGCGATTGCCTACCGATCTGTCGAGGGTTCAATTCCCGCAGTATTTTCTTTTTTTTTTGTACTTAAAATCTATAAAAATTTTTTTATTTACGTAAGACGAGATTTACTAATTGTTTTTAATTTTTCTATGTAAATAATTATTTTTTGCAAAAAAAAATTGTCATTAAAATAGCGTTGGATTTTTCTTTTTATTTCAAAAATTATACGTAAAAAAAAATTATCTGAAAATAAATAATAATTGTGTTTCACTGGTATTGAAAAATAATTCTTTTGTACTGAAAAATTTAAAACAATTAGTAAATCTCGTCTTACGTGAATAAAAAAATTTTTATAGATTGTAAGTACAAAAAAAAAGAAAATACTGCGGGAATTGAACCCGGCTCGACAGATCGGTAGGCACTCGCCCATTGCCCTCCGCCAAAGAGCCTTCTTGAGATGAACCTTACAGACGCGGTATATATTTCGCCAAGGCTATGAAAGTTTCTGGCGTTGATCCCTAACAAAACGTGCATGAAGTAAAAATGTTGCACCTTGCACATATAAATCAAGCTATGTCCGTACACGAGTGAACATTTAGAAACAATACTACGCTATCAGATTGAGTGTAGGCGTTTTAATAAAAAAGATTGGACATTTTCTCTCTCTCTCTCTCTCTCTCTCTCTCTCTCTCTCTTTTCTCACATATTTTATCTCTATACATACAACATTATTCTTACTGGAGCATAAACGACCAAAGAGAAAGAGAAAGACAGAGAGAGAGAGAGAGAGAGAGAGAGAGAGAGAGAGAGAGAGAAAGAGAGAGAGAGAGAGAAACAAAGATCGTAACAATTGCGAGCGTCCACGCAATAGCATACGCCGCGGTCGCTTCAGAATCAGGTGTTAGAAGGGGGGAACAGAGGGGGAGAAGAGCGCGCGGCTGGCGCCGGTGTCTCACGGATACACGGAACGCGTCCGTGTGCGTGAGTGGAGTGGGTAATTCTTGAGCACGCATTCGCTTTTTCATCTTTCTCATTTACTTACTCACTCAGTCACTCAGTCACTCACTCACACACGCACTTATTTTTTACGGCATGTAAATGTAATGTAATGTTTTTAGAAATATGCTATGGCAATTCATAAAATTGGTTTATTACTATAAATATTATTTAATGTAACATAATCATGTTTGTCAATTATAAAACAATTTATGAAAATTATATTTTTACAATAATAACTAACATAAACATATAGTATGCAATAAAATTTATTTTGTCTTATTAATTGTATCTAATTTTTAAAAATTATGCATTTTGTTTAAATGTAAATTTATTCCGACAAATGTTAGATCTGGTTTTATTTTTTATATTATTTCAAATTATTTTATTTATTTATTTAAACCAAGGATTTGTTTTAATGCAATGATGAATAATGTTTTAAACTATCAGAAAATTGTGTAATATAATTTCATAATGCATATACTTGTGGCAGTAACAATTAGGAAATATGTAAGAATAAATATTTAAAATTTTATTTATTTTTAATTTTTTATAAGAGAAAATGATTACCGCAATATATACACAAATTTTGAAACTTTTTCATTATATGATTCGTACAGCTTTTACTATAATCGTGGTGTATCATTATAGTAGTATATATAAACCATAAAGTAAACGGACTGTCTTGTGCGTCGGTATTATCTACTGCGCGGACTGTTTCGTAGCGGGAATTGTTACCGATGTTACGCTTGTTGCAAAACAAAGACGCACGGGCGGCACGGGGAGACGTTCACGTCGTAACGTGTATTAGATCTCACGTGCAGAATAACTCAGTGAGTTTGTGAAGAATAAATATATAAAGTGTGTACTAGTGATAGTGCAAACAATGGGAAAAACATATAATGATAAATGTAGGCCTCTTTGGTATCCTCGACGGTCTACGAAAAGAGGATGGGTACTAAGGTTAGTATCTTCAATTATGTTATTATATGGAGAAATTATTTTAACCATAAGTGTGAGGGTTATTACATATTGTATGTCAAAATGTAATTGCCAACTTCATACATTGTGAAGTGTGTGTGTGTGTAAGCCTGGTATATTATTTCGTAAAAATTGATTAATTACTCAGAGTTCTGTCTTCAATTGTAATAATTATATAGTTTTTGATAGATACATAGATTACATAAAGAGTTCTGCTCAAGCCAAGGATCTTAGGCCGTATTTATTGTCAGGTCTTATATTTTATTAGGCGTAGTCTACAATGAAGACAAGCTTTAAACCATAAGAAAATAATTGAATCGATTTTCATAAAAATACTCAATTGTGATTAGTCAATTTCTCACGGCTTAAAGCTTAAGTCATCATTGTAGACTACGCCTTAGATCGTCAGTAAGATTGTCTTAAGATACTATCAACCAATCACAGATCCGTATTAGTATCTCATTGCTTTAGATGATCTTGAAATAAGATTTGACTATGAATATCGGCCTTAGTATAAAGTGAGACATCCGAGTGACAAAACGTCTCATGTTTTAAATGATAAAAGTTTTTGTCACAGATAATGTAGATAACAGAATTGTAAAAAATTTAGAGTAACATACAATATTTAGTGTACAAAATTCTAGAAAGAGTTATGGCAAGAAACATTATTTATATTACGCAGGGTGTTCCAAAACATGTAGGTTTACGCTCGTAAAAAGGTTGAAGGGATCGAGATGAATATAAAAATCCAATATTGTCTTGGATTAGGTCTTGGGTTAGGTCCACCAATAATTGAAGTAATTTTTCAAATTATGCAAATGATAGCGCGCCGAGGGAAGAGTTCGAGCTGCTCGAGCCATAACACGGAAGAAAAAATCTATCGTGAATGTATGACAAGCTTTCATTAATTTACTGTTCACAATTACGATAGAAATTAGATTATTTGCGGATTCCATACGTTAATATCTCGATTATGGGTGGACCTAACCCAAGACAATATTGAACTTTTATGTTCATCTCGATCCCCCTTCTATCTTTTTACGAGCATTGACCCACATGTTTTGGGATACCCTGTATACTACTTACATTTTTTAATGGTTTAACCTAAACCTAAACCTAAACCTAAACAATTACATTAAACATTTAACTGTTGGATTATTGGAAAAGCCACTTTTGTCACTTGTGTAAACAAAACATTTTATTATAATTTTTTAAATGATATTTGATTATATGATTATTAATACAATAATTTTGATCTTTTTTAATTGTACAATAATGAAGAGATTTAATAACGCCTCACACTTTTAATTACGTTCGTAAAATCGTTGTTATTAAAATTATTTATGTATGTCCAGACATATGTTTAATCTATTCAAATATTATTATATCAGAAATAAAATTTGATTATTTATTATTATGTGTAAATGTAAATTTATTAATGAAACATTAAATGAATTTTCTGATACAATAGTAATTGAGTGAATTAAAAATGTCAACATTTTGTAGTGAAACTTTTATATTATGTTATATGGTATACATATTTTTTGTTATTAAACAGCATAATTGTAGTTTTGAAATATGCATACAAGACATCTTCGGTGAAATGTTTTAACTAAAATCTTTTTTACTAAGATAAAAAAAATTATTTGTAGATAATATTGTTTAATCGTTTGTCTAATACTTTCCTTGTGATACTTTCATATTATTTTTTGGATAATAAAAAATACTTCAATATTAATAAAGAATTTATTCTAATAAGATTAGTCTGAAAATATAAATGCAATCCATTGCTTATATTCATGTGTATACAATAAAAATTAAATACATATATATAGGATCAGTGTGAGTAAAAGTAAATCACGCCTAAATGTCGGAGAAAAATAAATCACTGCATAGTTAAAAAAAATTTTATTAATTACATTAATTTATTAAATATTCAGTTATACAAATAAAATATTAATAAATAAATTAAGGTATATTTTGTAACTATTTTTTTATTTATAATTAAAAAATATTGACATTTTATTGTTAATTAGTTTTTTGTTTAAAAAATTAAAGAAATTTATAAAAATGTTTTATTTTTATCCACATTGACTTTATTTTCGGATAATAGACTCATAATAATAACAAATAATTTATCAGAAGTTATACTAGAAGTAACAATTAAGATAGTACTGATGAAATTAATGTCAATACGTCTAACTTACAATACTGACAAAATAAATATCAAATGCGTCAAATTTGACGGTATTGATAAAATAAATATTAGATGCGTTTAATTTAACGGTACTAATAAAATGAAAGTCAGATGCGTTTAATTTGACGGTACTGATAAAATGAATGTTGGATGCGTCTTATTTGATGGTACTGACAAAATAAGTATCAAATGCGTCCAATTTGACGGTATTGAAAACATAAAGTTGCGATGTGTCAAAATGATGATACTGACATAATAATTGTATGAAACATCAACTTCAATAATAATGTATGCGTCAATTCTGACGATATTGTTAAATACGTAATGCGAAAAAAACATTTGTTATTATTATGAATTTTACTTACTGCATTAAACAGTCAACCTAGTAAAATAATAAGTTTTTAATTAGATGATAATGAAGAAGCAATGAACTGTAATTTTTTTGAAATTATAAATTTTGTAACATTATTAACATTTACATACACACACGCACACACACACAATGTAAAATTATATTTTTTAATTATGCTAATATTTTATAAATAGCTTTAATTGTTATGTTGTAAATATATATAAAATAAATATTTTTTTTTAGACGGCAGTTATCAAAAAAGCTGAAAGAAGAAGGTGATGTAAAGAGAACGGACAACGAATTTGTCAATAGCCAGACATCAGTGGCATCGCTGTTGAATAATAACAGTATGATAGATCCAGAGGATCTTATTCAAGAAGCATCACTGGACGTAAGTAAATTAGAAAGCGAAATATGCATGAAAGATATGCATGAAAATGTGCAATTTGACAAAGATGATGACGATAGTCTTGTAATCGAAAAAGGTCTGTGTAAAAATTTTATCCAAGAACACGAGCCTGAAAGTGATTGCATTGTAAATATGTCTCATTTTTTGAAAGAAATGCACAGAACATTCGATAACCATGCGCGAGGAATAGAGTGCCAATTTAAAGATTGGATACTTATAAATTCTCGTCGCTTGGGATTTTTAACAAAAATTTTTTTTAAATGTCGAATGTGTAACTATGAAGCCTATTTTTGGTCGCATCCGCAAAAAGACGACACATTAAATATTAATAGTGCTGCTGTAGCTGGAACTATTACAACTGGAATAGGCTTTGCCCAGTTACAAGAGCTACATGCAGCTATGAATCTCTCTTGCATGTCTGAACCAACTTATATAAAGTACAGAGACCAAATAATTGATGAATTTCAAAAAACGGCTATGGAAAGTATGAAAAAAGCCGGTGAACTTGAAAGAGCACTCGCTCTTGAAAGGAATGACGTTATAAACGGTATTCCATATATACCCGTTGTAGCAGACGGTTGTTGGCTGAAGAGAACTTATGGTAGTGGTTATAATTCTGCTTCCGGTGTTGGAGCCATAATTGGTTACCACACGAAAAAGGTTCTATTTCTTGGTGTCCGCAATAAGTATTGCTCAATATGTGATATGGCAGAGCGGAAAAATATCGAACCAAGAACGCATAAATGCTATAAGAATTTTGATCGCAATGCAAGTTCCACAAGGATGGAAAGTGATGCTATTGCGGAAGGTTTCAATTGTAGTCTTGAAATGCATAATTTGATTTATAAAACGGTTATTGCGGATGGTGATAGTAGCGTATTTCAAACCATTCTTGATAACGCACCATACAGTAAACAGATGGTGACAGTAAAAAAAATAGAATGCACAAATCATTTACTCCGTAATTTATGCAAAAAGTTAAAAGCTGTGTCACAAATAACTCAGCCAAAAACGCATAGACAGCGTGGTTTTGTACAGGTGCGAAATATTGTAAAAAAAAATATTTTAAATATTCGACGGGAAATAGAAAATGCAGCAAAATTACGAAGAAAAGAACAAAAACCTCAACATTGTAGAGTTAAAGAATTACAGGAAGATATCTTGAACATTCCTAGCCACGTTTTTGGCGAACATAAGCGATGCGAAATACGTGGTCAAATGTGCCAAAGAAATAAAAATAGAACAGAAAAAAATTATGTACCATATTTAAAGTTATATGGTTTGTACCAAAAAAGAGAAAGTGCAATTTTTTATATAAGCGGTTATTCTGACAGCTTATTATTACACTTGACCAATAATCCTGCAGAAGCGTTTAACTCAATAGTCTGTAAAATGATTGGTGGAAAGCGGATTCACTTTGGAAAACGAGGTTCTTTTGGTGCTAGATCTGCGGGAGCAGCTGTACAATATAATTCACAAGAAATCCTTACAGAATTACATCGAAGTATGAATAAGAATGTTCCACCTGTTATCGAGAATCTGGAGAAACAGCGACAAAAAAAAATTGCGAGAACCAGAGAATCTCGAGAAACACAGGGAAGGCAAAAAAAAATTAAAAGAGAACCAGGAACAGATAGTCATTACGGTCCGCAATCACGAAAACCAGATCTTCCACCTGAAACATTCGAGCAACTTCGTCAACACCATTTAGAAGAGTTGTTCGAAAACGCTAAAAACTGGCAAAAAATTGAATCTGATACCAGACAACAAAGTAAATCACAATTATGGTTATCATTGAGACGAAAAATGTTAACGTCATCTAATTTTGGAAGTGTATGTCGCATGAGACAGACAACATCTTGTGCAGGGACAGTAAAAGCTATTTTATATCCTCCGTTCATTGATACCGCAGCCGTAAAATATGGTTGCGACATGGAGGAAATTGCGAAAAAAGAATTGGCAACAAAATTAAACAAATTAGTGAAACCTTGCGGATTATTCATAGATACTGAAAATCCATGCTTGGGTACTACACCTGATGGACTTCTTGATGAAAACGGTCTAATAGAAATCAAGTGCCCCTTATCAGCTGAAAATTTAACAGCAGAAGAAGCAATAAAAACAATACCTTTTTTGAAAGGCATTTTTGATAAAAAGAATCCAGATAAAATGAATAAGAATCATCGATTCTTTTATCAAATTCAAGGGCAATTAAATATAACGCGACGAGAGTATTGCGTTTTTGCTCTATGGACACCAAAAAGCATGAAAATGATTTATATAAATAGGGATAATGCTTTTTGGAAAAATCAAATGCTGCCATTCTTAACACGCTTCTATGATGAATGCATGATTCCGGAAATCTTGGATAGTCGCCATAACAGACATATGCCGATTAGAGATCCTGGATATATCATAGAAGCAAAGAGAGAAGCAGCTAAAAAAGAAAATATTCGAAAAAGTTTTCGGCAAAGTACATTACATGAAAATGTTGCTAATAAGGAACAAGAAACATTAGATATTTCATGTACAAAAACAGAAATTACCACTGCTATGGAGCAAGATGATGATTGCACGTACATTGGTACAAGTCATAAGGATGTAACCAAAGAAGACAAAACATTAGATATTTCATGTACAAAAGCAGAAATTGCTGCGCTTGCTCGAGATATGGAGCAGGATGATGATTGCACGTACATTGGTACAAGTCATAAGGATGTAACCGAAGAAGACAAAGCAAGACGACAAATAAATTTAGATGAAGTTGTCATACCAGTTTCTTTGGTGAGAGAAAATGTCTTGTCTGATAATATGTTAAATGATGAGTCGTTAGATTCATTTTTACGCGTCATAAGAGAAACGACTCAATTTCAAACGCAAAGTGTGCAATATCAAGGATGTCTTGATTATATTGACGCTAGTCAAAGTAACAAAAGCGTACAGATAATTGGAGGAAAAAGTCTATGGACTGGAGACGGAATTGCACATTGGCGATGTATATTTTATGATGGCACCAAACTTTACGTATATGATAGTATACCTAATTGTAAATACGATAAGTTGGCAGCTAAAGAGAAAAATTATATACATCTGCGATATCCAAAAATAAAGCTGAGTGATATTATTTTTGAAAAAGTTGATACGCAGCCTGATTCTACAAGTTGTGGAATTTACTCAGCAGCATTTGCTACAACTATAGCCTTAGGTGGCAATCCGTGTAATGTAAAATATTCCAGAAACATGAAAAGCATGAGACAGCACTTTATGAAAATTATAGAGAGTAATAAACTGCTGGCATTTCCAGAAAGATAAAAATATATCTTATTAAAATTTAAAAAATACGATATTGTAAAAATATCACTAAGATAAAACATGTTTCATAAATTAAACTTTTGTTCAGACGGTACTAGTAAATTAAAAGCTAGCAGCGTCTATTTAAACAGTACTTTTAAAACAGTAATTGTAATAAGAATCAGAAGCTTCTGTTTAGACGGTATTGGCGAAATAAATGCTAAAAGCGTCGTTTTAAAAAGCAATGATTATATTTAAAGTCAGAAGCGTATCTTGAAACGATACTGATTCTTACAATTATTTAAAACGGAGAGACGAAAAAATTTTATTGGTTGCGTCTCACAAGAATGGGCGTTGGAGGGGCCCATTCTATACAAATAAAAAATGACTCGGTGGAAAACAAAACTTTGCGGTGATAGACAGAGACAACCATATGCGTTCATAAACGCATATGACTGCGTTCAGAAACATCACCTGAGTTTCCTTTTCATCATTTTATCTTTATTGTTTGACAAATTATAAACAAAGATATAATGAAAGTACACGAGATATTTTTGAAAAATATAAAACTATAATGATTTATCTATTTCACGCGTGCCGTGTATTTTTGCTGCTCGATAAGACAGTCGACTAAAAGATTTACAATTTTACACCAAATCAATCACATTTTATAATTTAAATTCTTTACATGTATTAGTGTTTATAAAATTAAATAAATGATTACATTTATATTTTAAATTAGAAAATAATAAAAAATAAATTTAGTAATAATTTTTATTATAAAAAATGTACTATTAAATTTTGTTATTACTATTATTTTATTGTTAAACAGTCCTTTACCTAGTAATTTTTATTTAAAAACAAACATTACTTGTTAAAATATTTTTTAACAATAAAGTAATAATAATAATTTAATTTTATATTACATTTTTTTTTTTAAATTATTACTAAATTTATTCTTTATTGTAATAAATTTTTGTGGATAAATGTGGACATAATGGACAATCAAAATTTACAATTTTTCCCAAATCATATCTGAGATAATTATAATAAAATTTTTAAATTTATTTTGACATAAAATAATTTTTTTAAGCAGATGAAAAACAATTTTTAATGGACAAATGTGAACATATTATGGACAACCAAATGTATTAGTTTTTTAAAATTTGTTTTATAAAAAAATTAATTTAAAAATTAATATTTTTGAAAAAAAAATTGTATTTACAAATTCGTATTTTTTCCGTTTTTTTTAGAGTTGGCAAATAAGTTTTTTCAGTTTTTGGTTCAATGTTAATTCATTTTATCATTGAGCCCTGGATTTTGCAAAAATTATGGATTCTCATTGCTCATTATTTGTCCACATTTCTGTATAAAAAATTAATTACATGCTGTAAATAGTACGAAATATCGTATCATATAAAAGAATAACGTGATGCTCTGCGTGTATACAGGGTGTCCCTGAACATGTAAGTCAATGCTCATAAAGAAATAGAAGGGATCGAGATAAACATAAAAGTCCAATATTGCCTTGGGTTAGGTCCATCAATAATCGTGCCATTAAATTTGCAAATAATCTTTTAATTTTTATCGCAATTGTAAATAGTAAATCAATGAAAGCTTATCGTACATTTTCGATAGATTCTTTTTTTCCTGTTGTAGCTCAAGCGGCTTGAGCCATTGGCGCGCTGTCATTTGTATAATTAGAAAAATTAATATCTCGATTATTGGTGGACCTAACTCAAGATCTAACCCAAGACAATGTTGGACTTTTATGTTCATCTCAATTCCTTTTACTCTTTTATGAGTATTGATCCGCATAGTCAGGGATACCCTGTAGATTTACATGCATACACGCTGCTATCCAGCTCTAGCTGAGTGACAGCAAAGAAAGTTTAAGGGTTAGTTCACACTATACGGCACGTATTGACAACGATACGAACCGACACTGACACGATAAAATATTAAAACATGCGTTTTTACCCAGACAGCACACAATATTTATGATAAATGTTTATAAATACTTATTAATAATATTTATTTTTTCTAAATATTATATAAATATTTTATACATATTTTGTATACATGAAGAAAAAATCTTTATTCAACATTATTAAAATATAGACTTAATATTTTATATAATATTTATGGTAAATAAAATTTATGGTAAAAAATTTATAGAATATTTACAAAATATTTATAATATTTATTTGAATATTTTATAAATATTTATCAAAATATTTAATAAATATTTTTGTGTTCTTAGATTTGACAGATAAAGATTTATCATAAATATTATAAACATATTTATAAAATATTTATAAATATTTACAAAATATTACTTATACAAATCTATCTTTTATTTACTATAAATATTGTATAAAATATTTAGTTTAATGTTAAAAAGATTTTTTCTTCGTGCATATAAAATATGAATAAAATATTTATATAATATTAAAAAAAATAGATATTAATAAATATTTATAGATATTTATCATAAATATTGTGTGCTGCTTGGGTAATGCTACTGTTCATATACATCAATATTGGCCAACACATTCCGTCAACGGAATCTACCAATAATTGCATTTAAAACGCATGTTTTAACATTTTGCATTGATCAGGTTTATAATTTTGTCGTCGGTACGTAATCATTACATTGTAATAGTTTGTACCATAGACTAAGGTACCTTAGTCTATGGTCTGTACCGTATATTGTGAACCGACCCTAATAGAGTGCGACAGTAACGCCACGTAGCGCGACACGACGCGACGCGACGCGGCGTGACACAATCAAATAACATAAATAGCTGTCACAAGATATATATAGTGAAATATAAAAACAAAGTTATTTATAATATACACAGTGCAAAAACAGTGTCTCTGTCATCAGGCTCGAAAAAAGAATGGATATAAAGGTTAGTATATTTTATGTTAAATATGTTTGACATGTATAGACAGGCAGATAAACAAACAGACAAACAGTCTTTCAACAATTATTTTTGTATTATGTAATATATTTTCTGTACCATACTTTTCTGTTTGCTATTGTGTTATGTTGTGTATTTATATTTTTTTTGCAGGTGGCAGTCAAAGAAGCCTCTACAAGAAGAGTATAATAAAGCTCCGGAGGTGTATTCAAAAATTAGTACAATAAATATACATAACACCAGAAAGTAAAGGTACGTACAGCAATATAATAAAAATCAGAAGCGTTTCATAACTGGTAAAATATCACAAATGTTTTTATAGACGGAACTGAATATAATAAACATCAGAAGCGTCTTTCTGTGATAAAATATCAGAAACGTTTTTATAGACGGAACTGAATATAATAGAAATAATCAGAAGCGTCTTTCCTAACGAAACTGATAAAATAGTAGAAGCATTTTCATAGACGGATTGAATATAATAAAAATCAGAAGCGTTTCTTTATACGGAACTAAATATAACAGAAATCAGAAGCGTCTTTTCTAACGAAACTGATAAAATATCAATACCATATGGCATCTATTTAGACAGTAAATAGTAAATGGTAAAAGTAATAATACCTGAAGTGTCTAGATGGTACTGGAAAATTGTATAATACCATATGCATCTACTTAGACAGCACGGGTAAAAATAATAATACCTGAAGTGTCTAGATGGTACTGAAAAACTGTATAATACCATATGCATATATTTAGACAGCACTGGTGAAAATAATAAAACCTGAAGTGTCTATTTAGATTATTTTAGATGGTACTGGAAAATTTTATAATATAACATCTATTTAGACAGCACTGGTAAAATTTATAAAACCTGATGTGTCTATTTAGATGGTACTGGAAAATTGTATAATACCATATGCATCTGTTTAGACAGCACTGGTAAAATTTATAAAACCTGATGTGTCTATTTAGATGGTACTGGAAAATTTTATAATATAACATCTATTTAGACAGCACTGGTAAAATTTATAAAACCTGATGTGTCTATTTAGATGGTACTGGAAAATTGTATAATACCATATGCATCTGTTTAGACAGCACTGGTAAAATTTATAAAACCTGATGTGTCTATTTAGATGGTACTGGAAAATTGTATAATACCATATGCATCTGTTTAGACAGCACTGGTGAAAATAATAAAACCTGAAGTGTCTATTTAGATTATTTTAGATGGTACTGAAAAATTTTATAATATAGCATCTATTTAGACAGCACTGGTAAAATTTATAAAACCTGATGTGTCTATTTAGATGGTACTGGAAAATTGTATAATACCATATGCATCTGTTTAGACAGCACTGGTGAAAATAATAAAACCTGAAGTGTCTATTTAGATTATTTTAGATGGTACTGAAAAATTTTATAATATAGCATCTATTTAGACAGCACTGGTAAAATTTATAAAACCTGAAGTGTCTATTTAGATTTACTGAAAAATTTTATAATACCGTATGCGTCTATTTAGACGGTACTAGTAAAATATATAATATTTGGAGCGTCTCTTTTGACGGATTAGTAAAATCACTACCTATTGGTATGAATGTGTACATGTATTTTCAATACATGTATGTCATGGTAACACAGTACGAAATTAAAAATGTTGATAATTTACCGACGGGATTATCGACATTTTTAATTCCGTTTGGGCGGCGCTGGGGTCCGGTCGAAGTTCGCTCTTTACTTTAGGATCCCCTTAAAGATATATGCATCGAGAAATTTGATAATCTAGAACATGAAGTGTCATCGATATCAGATGACTTTGATTACGAGGAAATTCCTTTATCGTGGCAAGAATGGAGCAATGAAATGTATTCAAAAGCCAATACCTTAGCATTAAAATCATGCAATGGAAATATTGTTAATGCTTTTTATAATCCGAAAGCTGCTAAAAAAATTAAAGATTTAATAAAAAATTTGCCATTATGGACTGGCATTATGCGTCCTTATTTTAAAGCGGGAATGGAAATAGCAACATCTTCGGTGGAATCAATTTTCGCTGAATATAAAAATAGGGTTTAAAGGGTTATATTCCAATAAGAGTAGACAAATTCGTTATCAACCATTTACAATATCTCGACGGCAGATTGCGTTTGGATTTTGCTGAAGAACAAGAATCTAAAATTTCTGCTAAACCAAATTCACAGAAATTCACATTGTCTGATTCAATAAATGACGCATCATTTTTACACTCAACATCAATTTATGAAAATGAATCTACTACAAATTCCAATAAAAAAGCCTGTGTAATATCGAATTCTTCTGGAAAATCCAATAATGGCAATGAAAAAGCCAATGCAATCTTGAATTTATCTGAAAATTCGGATAATAATAATGAAAGAGCCCATGTAATGTTAAATTTATCTGAAAGTTCGAATAATACTAATGAAAGTACCCATGTAATATCGGATTTATCTGAAAATTCGGATAATGATAATAAAAAATCCCATATAATTTCGGATTTATCCGAAAATTCAGATAATTCCTTGAATTATAAAGAAGACTGGATGGGCTTGATAAATAAAAACACCAAAAAATATAACACCATAAAAAAAACACATATTTAGATAAATGTCCCGAATGAGACAGTATTGAATCGAACAATATAATTAGCATACCTATAATGAAAAATGAAAGTTTATGCCAACCGGTAAAATTGCATGCAGAAAGTATAATGGTTCGAAATACATGTGCTTTCGATGCTCTTCTTCATGTTACAATACACATGATAAATATGCATGTGCAATATAAGGAAACATTGCAATAAATATCACTTTTTACAGTTAGCATTAAAAATTGCATCTACAGGTAAAATCTGTAAAAACGAATATGCAGAAAGAGCATCTTTTCTCATTGAAACGACACTATTTTCATCATTGAAATATACCAGACGTTTCAATTCATTAGATGCAATGTCCAATGTTGCACACTTAGCTGAATATACTTATGTCTCTCTACTAAGTTTTATAAGAAAAAAAACTCGCAAAATATGCAATTATTCTAACGAAAGAAAATTTACAGCTATGAGCATAAATGTTGACATACTATTAAATAAAGGTCTTCAAGATATTCAAGATGCTCTTAATGACACATTAACGTTGAAACATACATGTGTCAAATGCAACAATGTATGCGATGTTCATGAAAATTATGAATCACAAATTCTGATCGATACAAGTATTTTAACAGATAGCAATTACTTAAAAAATGTTAAAATTAATTCAAATATATACAATTTAGATAACATTATCAAAACTATTATTATAGCAAATAATAAATACGTACTTAGAGGCGTTATCAATTATTTGAGCAACATACCTCACTATGTTGCTTTGTTATTTACAGAATCATCTTGGTACGAATACAACGACTTAAATTCTAAACGTATCGAAGTATCACCCACCAAATATACAGTTACGCCGCATGTATTACTATATGCAAAATAAAAATATTACAACTTACACTATATTAAATATTACAACCCATTATATAAAATATAATATCATAACTATATATATAATCATATTAGCGATTTGATATTTTAAAAATTTGTTAATACAAGAAAAATGTGCAAAAAAAATTAAACACAAAAAATTTGTTTAATAAAAAACAAAAAAACGAAAAACCAAAAACCTCCAAAAAACAAAAACAAAAAAGAGGAACCATAATCTCGTTACGTCCACGTCGTGGTTTTGGATTACGCTAAGAACGAGACAAAAACTTGATAATACGCTTTTATAATAATAATAAATCATTCTAAAAAAGAAAATCCATAAAATTTCGTGATAAAACACTCTATTATATTTAGGCTTATAAACATTTCGCGTCTCTGTCGCAATTTAATTTGTGATGTGTGTGAGTGTGTGTATGCGTGTGTGACGAGCGGTCTCACACATATTATCTTAGATTCGGCTTTCTTGTGAGATAAAAATTATTTAACAATTATTTATTAATGTTTGTGGACAGTTCTGTTTACGAACTGTTTAAATACATTTAGAACTGTCAAAAAAATATTATATAATGCACAGAACTCTCGAAAAACTACCAGCGTCTCACTCATATTCTCATAAATTTACCATTCTCGGGCGATAAAAATTATTTAACAATTATTTATTAATGTTGGACTTCCGTTTCCGGTGACTTAGAGGTGACAGGTGTGCGAATGGTGTGTGAATACTGAAGCGAATTGAAAGATAAAAAAGTGAAGAGTGGAGGTGAGAGGGGTGAGAGGGGAAGCAGGGGCGCGAGTAGGATAAGGGGAGTGAAGAATACAAGTCGGAGGGGTAATAATTAGAGAGATAATTAGGTAAAAATAAGAGAAGGCCGGGAGAGCATAGAATAGTTGGTGAGTAGAGGTGGGTGAGTGTATACGGGAGGGGAGCGCGAGAGACTGAGAAGCGACGCGAACGGGAGAATAGGAAAATAGGGCTGCGGGCAGGTCTGTTCAATAGAGAGTGGGACAAGAGTAGGTGAATAAAGTAATAGATAGGGAGTTATGAGTGAAGTAAAAGAGAAGGAAGAAGAGAGCATGGGCACGGAGGAGCAGGTTAGAGGGGAAGGAGAGAAGATAGGAGGAGAAAGTAAAAAAGTAGAAGAAGCAAAAAAGAGAGGAAGACCAACAAACGTAGAAATTCTAGTAAGAGATAGAACAAAAAGTATGAATTGCATTGTGTTCAAGAATCATTGAATATATTAATTTCGCGAACGGCTAGATGGCAGCATCCGCCGGCGCCACGGACAAGGACCATGGGATCGGCGCGTCGCGCACGCGCGGGCCCGACTGGCTCGGGGAGACGGTGTTCGTGTGAGTGTGCTATGGCGACTGTGTGTATACACGAGTGATCGTACAAGCAGGCAGTTTTCTTTAGTTTTCTCGATTCGTGGATATTCTCATTCTGTGCTCTCAAGAATAATAAGTCAGCAGTCACATCAGGCAACTCAAGTGCATCACCAACGTCTGCTCAGGCTCACCACGTAAAGCGCAGGCCGGCGCCACGTGGGTCACACGGCTCAGGGGCATCACCTTCACCAGGCCGGTGTTCGATTAGTAGAATCGACCCGAGCGAGTGAACGAACAGACTATTCTCACAGTAAAATCTCGTAAGCTCAGTTTAGACCAAGTGCATGGACAATCTCATTCGACTAATCTCACTTTCAGTGATCGAGTAGATTCGTTCTGATCAATGTAATATAACCATTAAATATTTATCTAGTCATTCGTGAGCATTATTGTCACAACGTCCTCTCACCCTGCTCCCATCCGCAGGGTCCCAGCGATTTTATATTGCGACGATCGCAAACACATTGAGAATTACATGTTAGGAAGAGGGAAGAAGAAGGAGAGAGAGCAAGATGAGGAGGAGATGGAGATAGTAGGAGAGGAGGAGAATATTAAGAAGAGTAGATTAGCAAAGGGTTTAACGGAAGGAAAGCAGGCTACAGGAGGGGACATAGAGAGGGTATTAGAAGAATTAGTGAAATTAGGGAGAAAAATGGATGAGGGAAGAGAGAATATGAGAAAACAAATAGCGAAGCTAAAAGATAGATGGGAAGAAGAAAGATTAGAAATGAGGGGTAGAATAAAAGGGATAGAAAAGAGACTAGATGAATTGGAGGGGAAGAAAGAGAAAAGAATTATAGGGAGGACGGGGTATGTAAGGGAGGAGGTGAATGGAGAAGAAAAGGAGATAGGTAGGGAACTGACGAGGAAAATTAGAGAATTAGATGTGAGACTAGATAAGAGAGAAAGAGAAGCGAAGAAAAAAAATGTGATAATAAAGGGACTAAAAATAGAAGGAAAAAGTGTAGAGAAAGCGGTAGAAGAATTATGGGAGGAAATAGGATTAGGAGAGAAAAAAGAGGAGGTAAAGAGAGTAGGGGGATTAGATAGGGAAGGGAGAGGGATGGCTTTAGTGAAATTAGGGAGTATGGAAAGTAAGAAGAAGTAATGATAGAAAAGAAAAAGTTAAAGGAGAGAAAAAAAAATAGAGGATGATTTGACAAAGAAAGAGAGAAGGGCTAAGTGGAAAATAGAAAGGAAAGCATTTAGAGAGAGAGAAGGAGGTAAGAAGGTGAGCATAGGGTATATGAGGATATGGGTAGATGGAAAAGTGAAGATTTGGGATGAAGTGGGGGAAACGTGGATCGGTGAGGGGGGAAACAGATAAAATTCGTTAGAGAGAGAGGAGGGAAAAAAGGAAGGAATAAGAGAGGAAATGGAGGAGGAAAGGAGACAGAGAGGGGGAAGATAGAAGGGGAGAGTACAAGATAGTATTTTGGAACGTAGCAGGGGTAGGGAGTAAAGATAATGATTTCTGGGAGGGCTTAAAGGAAGGGGATGTAGTAATTTTAAGTGAAAGACAAGAAAAGATGGGCTGACAAGAAAGGATGGGAAAGGAGGAGAGATAAATTTTCTAAAGGCTGTACATGGGAGGCGCAATGGGCGAGTAGAGAAAAGCAGAGAGAGAGGGCGAAAGGGGGGGATGGTGATAGGAGTTAGAAAAGGGGTTAAAATATCAAAGATAGAAGGGGGGAGAGAGGCGGAGGGAATTATAGTGAGAAGAGTACAGCTAGAAAGCGAGTGATGGAAAGTGATAGGAGTGTATGTCAATAGAGATTTGGAGAGTAAATTACAGATTCTAAAAGAATGGATAAAAGGGAGGAAAGATGATGAAAAAATAATAATAGAAGGAGACTTTAATGTGAGAACAGGTAGAGAAAGAGGAAGGTATATGGAGGAGGAGTGAAAGAGGGAATCAAGGGATATAATAATAAACGGAGAGGGAAGGAAATTCTGTAGATTCCTAGGAGAAATGGGATACGCGATTTTGAACGGGGACGTGAAGGGAGACGAAAGAGGAGAATGGACGCATGTTAGCTGGAGCGGAGGATCAGTAATCGACTATGTAATAGGAGATGAGGGAATGAGAGAGAAAATAGACAAAATGAGGGTGGAGGATAAGGTAGATTCGGATCATCAACCGCTGGCTGTATGGATAAGAGGTAAGAGGGAAAAAAGGGGAAAAAAGGGAAGGGGGTCGAGAAGGAAGCCGGGAAAAGTACAATGGACAGAAGAGGGGAGAAGGAAATTTGTAGAGAAATTTGGAGAAGAAGAGATAAAAGATAGGAAGCTAGAAAAGGAATGGAGGGAGTTGAAAGTAAAAATAGAGGAAGCACTAGGAGTTATGGAAAGAAAGGTAGAAGGAGGAGGGAAGAATAGATGGTGGGATGAGGAGTGTAGGGAAGGTAAGGAGAGAGTTAGGAGGGAATTGAGGAAATGGAAAAGAGAAGGGGAAGAAGGAGAGAAATATAGAAAGGAAAGGGGAAAATTCAATAAACTATGTAAGGCAAAAAGAGAGGGAAAAGGAAGAATGGGAAAGAGAGGTAGGAAAAGCGAGGACAGAGAGGCAGGTATGGAAAATAGTTAATAGGGAACGAAGAAAGAGAAAGAGGATTAATGATAGGATAGAAATAGAAGAATGGGACGACTATTTTAGGAAACTGTTAGAAGGAGAGGAAGAGAGAGTAAGAATAGAGGAGATAAGTGAAAAGGTAGACGGAAAGGATGAGGAAATAGGAAGGAAAGAAGTGGAGGCAATTGTGAGAAGGATGAAGGATGGGAAGGCAACAGGTGAGGACGGAATCCTAGGTGAGGTATGGACATATGGGAGGGGGGTAGTAAATGGTTTATGGAAGATCTGCAATAAGGCGTGGAAGGAGGAGGAGTGGCCAAGGGAATGGAGGGAGGGGGTAGTGATTCCGATACTAAAGAAGGGGGAGGGGTTAACGGTAGAACAGTACAGGAGAGTAACATTGACACAAACGGCGTACAAAGTATATACGGCAGTATTAGCAGAAAGATTGAGAAGGGAGATAAAAAATAGGAAAATTTTATCGTCGAGTCAGGCTGGTTTCAAGAAAGGATGGGGGACAATAGATAATATTTACGTGTTAAATTATTTAATAAATAGGCCGATAGAGAGAAGAGGGGGAAAAATAGTTTTGTTTTTCGTAGATATGAGAGCAGCGTTCGATTCGGTAGATAAAGAAATTTTAATAGAGACGATGAAAAAGAGGGGGGTAAGGGAAATCTAGTTTGGAAATGTGGGGAGGTTTTAAGAGAAACGATGAGTAGGGTGAAGGTAGGAGAAAAGGAGGGGAAAAAATTTTGGACGGGGAAGGGAGTAAAGCAGGGATGTCCGTTAAGCCCATACCTCTTTACAGTCCTATTGGCAGATTTGGATGAGGAATTAGAAAAAGGGGAATGGGGAGGAATAGAGTTAGGGGGAAGGAAGGTATACTCATTAGCATACGCGGATGATATAGTGCTGTTAGCGAAAGACGAGGAAACGATGAGAGGTATGATGGGAAAATTAGAGAACTATTTAGACAGGAAGAGGCTAGAAGTAAATACGGATAAATAAAAAATAATGAGATGCAAAAGAGGAGGTGGGAGAAAGAAAAAGGTTAGTTGGAGATGGAAAGGGAAGACAATAGAAGAGGTAAAGAGCTACAAGTATCTGGGGTACACTATAATAGCAAATGGAAGTCAGGAAGGTCATGTGGAGGAAAGAGTGAGAAAGGGGGCAGCAATATTAGGGCAGGTATGGAGGATCGGGAAGAGAAAATTTGGGAGGAATTGGAGTAGAAGAATATGGCTATTTGATAGGTTGGTGTGGTTAGTGATGAGTTATGAAGTAGAGATATGGGGGTGGAAGTTAAAAAAGGGAATAGAGAAGCTGCAGTGGAGATATCTAAGGTGGATGCTGGGGGTAGAAAATAGTGTGCCGGAGTACATGATAGGAGAGGAATTACAAAAAGATAATTTAGAAGAAAAAGCAGAACTGAGAGCGTGGGGATACGAAAAAAAGTTAGAAGAAGGAGGTGGAGGAGAATTGGCTAGGAAATGTTGGGAAGAAATTAAGAGAAGAGCGAGAGAAGGGAAAGGAAAGTCATGGTGGGAGGAGAGACAAAAATTCTTTGAGAAGAGAGGGTGGGGGATAGAGGAAGTAGAGAGACTGAGAGGAGACGGGTTATTAAGAGCTGAGGAATTGATAAAGAGGGAAAAAGAGAAGCAAAGAAGAGAAAGATGGATAAGGATTAGAGACTCGAGATATAACAAATGGTACGGAAGAGTGAAGGGAGAGAGGATACCAGAGTACTTAAAAAGAGGCTGGAAGGAGAAAAGATGACAAAGGGTGGCAAGATATAGGCTAGGAGGTAGTATGAGAGGAGGGAGGTACTGGGAGGAAGAGGAAGGGAGGAGATGCAGGTTGTGTGAATGGGGGGAGGAGTCATGGAAGCATGTGTGGGAAGAGTGTGTAGACTGGGGAGTGGGGGGTAGCTGGCAAGAAGTAGTGAATAGCATTCTAGGAAAAAAAGGAGGGAGAATGGTGGATGGAAAAGCTAGACAACTTAAGGGAGGAGAAGGGGAGGGGAGAGTCGAGGGGAAAGGGGAGGGAGGGGAAAGATGACGATGAGTATGAATAGGAGAGAGTGAATGAAGAGGGTGAGAAAGTTTCGGGAAATGAGTGGGAGAACGAAAGAAAAGTAGAAGAACTGGTGCAGCGGAAACGGAGGTCCATGGATGAATGAAAGAATGGAAGAATGAATGGTCTCTCTCTCTCTCTCTCTCTCTCAAAGGAGTGACTGTGATTTGGAAGCGGAGATGGGAGGCGTGTAGGTTGATTAAACTGTAGAAATAGAGCAGAGATAAGTTAGTTGTAAGATTTTGATGTAAACGAAGCGGGAGTTCGTTGTACCCCGCAAGGGAACAATAAATATTATTATTATTTATTAATGTTTTCGGGTAGTTCTGTTTACGAAATGTCTAAATACATGTAGAACTGTCAAAAAAATATTATATAATGCCCAGAACTCTCAAAAAACTACCAGCGTCTCACTCATATTTTCATAAATTCACCATTTTCGAGCGATAAAAATTATTTAACAATTATTTATTAATGTTTTCGGGCAGTTCTGTTTACGAAATGTTTAAATACATTTAGGACTGTCAAAAAAATATTTTATAATGCACAGAACTCTTGGAAAACTACTAGCGTCTCACCCATATTCTCATAATTCAATTTTCGGGCAATAAAAATTATTTAATAATTATTTATTAATGTTTGCGTACAGAACTCTACGAAATGTTTAAATACATATAGAACTGTAAGAAAAATATTATATAATGCACAGAACTCTCGAAAAACTACCCGCATCTCACTCATATTCCTATAGATAGGTCTTTTTCGGGCGTCACACAATTTTTATTTAATAATTAATAACATTTGCGATCAAAACTTTTTGGAAAATGGTTAAGTACGTTCAGAACTATTCAAGGAATATTTTATAATGCACAGAACTCTTTGAAACGCATCAACGTCTCATCTTTATTCCATTTTTAACTATAAAATTTATTTAAACATTAAAAACATATTGTTTATCTGCAGAACTCTTTCTGGAACTATAATAGAATTGTAGATTTTTAAAAATCCAACAAGAATTAAGACGTAAACTTTCGTAGGACAAACTGAGACGCTGCGTGAAGTTAGCGTTCCACTTTGCACTAATCGATTTTTTTGCTTTAGCGACCAGAACTATGAGTTTAACCTATCAGAAACTGTAGAACTATTGAAAAGGAACCGAGAACTCTCAATAATTATTGAGTTTCCACAAAATGATATGCCAACTTCACACACACCAGTGCATAACAGTGCATAACGGACACTCATGGTGAGTGCTATGATTAATGTCTACGATAAAGGAGGTTATAAATACTAACGCACGTTCGAGAAAGTGATATAAATCATGACAATAGTTTTTAAATATTTTTTAAATATTAATTGTTTCAGCAATAACTAACTAGAGGAACAACATTCTTTATTGGATATCTCCTGCTATGTATTAATCATTGAATTTATCGGTATAAATATACACTGTCTTTAATTACATCTTAGCAAGAGAATATTTCTCAGCTAAAGTTGATTGTAATGATAATAATAATAATAATAATAATATCAGGGGCGGTCTTCCTACAAAGCCCACTTTGGCACTCAGACCGGGTCCATTGTGCCTCCCCGTTATCAGCTGCCCTAGCGGGGCGCCGCTTCTTTCCAGAAGCGGAGCAGATCCCCCACCGGCAGCTGCCTCACCTGGCTTGGTTCCAGAAACCCTGACCCCAGCAGGCGTGTTCTTGGTCCGACCAATGCTGGGCAGTCCCCAAGAATGTAGAGGCTAGTTTCCTCCTTTTCACCACACAACCTGCAGTCGGGCGTATCGCTACGACCCAATTTGTGCAGGTGGTAATTAAGGTCGCCATGGCCCGTGAGCAGTTGTGTCGCGAGCCTAGCGTCCCTCCTACCTAGAGATTTTATGCCCCTGGTCAGGTCCCTGCTGGGGTACTTCCCCAGCAGGTCCCTAGCCTGTCTGCATTTGCCCTCTGTTTCATTCGTCCAGTATTCAAGATGCTGGTCCCGGAGCCAGCTCCTGATTCTCCCTCTGCCCAGACAGAAGGAGATCCCAACAGCCGGCTCAGGTCCCAACAGTCTTGTTTCGGCCGCCTCCTTAACAAGCAGGTCCGCTATTTCGTTGCCCTTGATCCCTGAGTGCCCAGGGACCTATACTAGGCCAACATCATTGTTCCTCGTCAACTTATCCAGTGCGCACTTGCAATCCCAGACTAGTCGCGAGTTAATTCTTGGACCCTTAAGCGCCTTAAGCGCCGTCTGACTGTCCGAGCAAATCCAGATGCGCCTTCCCACCCTATCAGACTCTAATAGGTTCTGGGCACATCTCATAATGGCTAATACCTCCGCTTGGAAAATCGTAGCGTGTTCGTCAAGCGGAATGATGATTTCTGCCCGGTCGCGCTGACAGTAAAAACCAGCTCCGGAGCCCGCACTCGTTCTGGAGCCGTCCGTGAACCAGACGTCCCCTTCCCGAGGGATCGGTCCCTTAGAGCCGTTCCACTCCCAGCGCCCGGGGAAGCTTATCCTGTACCTTCTTTCGAAGGTACGAATCACCGGCCTCCTATCCTGTCTCATTGCAAAAATGGTGCCTGATAGGATTCTCTCAGAAAATTTCGTGTGGAAGGCTCCTGTCTTCCACCTTGATTCACACCTTAAGCGGTAGGCCGCGGCCGCCAACACCACCCGATCGAGAGGCTCGACGCCAAGCAGAATCCCCATCGCCGCCACCGGCGTGATCCGCATGGCTCCCAGAGCCCCTCTTAAGACTAGACGTCTTAAGACGTCTCCAGCGTTGACTTAGCGGTTTTTCTCAGCACTCTTGGCCATCATACGACAGACGCGTAAAGCATCCTAGGTCTGAGTATCACTCTGTAGATCCAGTGGACCATTTTCGGTTTAAGATCCCAAGTCTGCCCGAATGTCCTTCTGCATATCCAGAAGTAGGAGCACACACTCTTACAGCGGTTCTCGAGATGTTCTTTCCAAGTCAGCTTTCTATCTAGGATCACTCCCAGATATATAGTCGATCCGGTTGGAACTAGTCTCGTTCCCCCAAAGACCGGCCCCTCCACCGGGCCTACCTTGTACCTACGAGTGAAGATCACGAGCCCGGTCTTCAGTGGATTCACCGACAAACCGGTCTCGCCGCACCACTCTTCGACCACCTCCAAGGCCCTCTGCGTGAGTTCCAGGAGTCTCCAGAAAGGGGCCTCGTATCAGGATAGCCATATCGTCTGCATATCCCAACGTGAAGAAGCTTCTTTCGTTTAGCGTCTTGAGCAGTCTGTCCGCTACCAGACACCACAAGAGTGGAGAGAGGACTTCCCCCTGCGGGCAGCCTTTCTTCACCCATCCACTGACCTTCACTGTTCCCAATGAGGCCATTACCTGCTGCTCGAGCATGCCTCTGATCCAATCGACGATCCTTTCCGGCACGTCCCTGCCAGTAGCTTCCTCCTACACCACCTCGTGTGGTGTTTTGTTGAAAACCCCTTCTATGTCTAGAAAGGTGCCAACTACGTAGCCCTTCCTCTTCAATTGCTCCTCGATGAACGATACAGCGGAGTGAAGCGCCGATTCTGTAGAATATCCCGTTTGATACACGTGCTGGTTCACATGCAACGGATGTTGCAATAGAACCACGTCGCGTATGTAGACGTTCACCAGCCTTTCCAACGTTTTGAGAAGAAAAGACGTCAGGCTAATTGGACAAAAGTCTTTGGCAGAACTGTAGCCCGTTCTTTCCGCTTTGGGGATAAACACAACTTTCGCCTGCCTCCAAACACTAGATGTATAGCCCAGTGCCAAACAAGCCCTCAGCGTCCGCGTGAACGGCCCGGTGATCTGCTCCAGCCCTTCTTGAAGAAGAGCCGAAAAGACCCGGTCCGGCCCAGCCGACTTAAAGAGCTTGAAACCTCTTACGGCCCATTTGACCTTGTCAGGCCGAACGATTTCTGCCGCAAGGGACCAATCTTTTCCTCGTACCTTATGCGGATTCGAGATTCCCCGGTGGACGTCCTCCTCCAGGCCTCCGCGGAAGCCCGGAAAGTTCGACTCAAGCAGGTGGTTTAGGCATCGCTCTCCAGATGCCATCGTCCCATCATCGAGCCGAATAGCCTCCAGAGCCGCGTCCCGATCTCTGGCCAAGATTCTGCCGAGCCTAGCGGCTTCAGGTATCCCCTCCACCGACTCGCAGAACCTCCTCCAGCTCTCCTTTTTAGCCCTCACTACAGAATCTTTGTAGGCCTTCTGAGCCCTTTGGTGAAGGTCCCAGTCAGCCTGGTGGCTCGTGTTCCTGGCCCTATTCCAGGCACGACGTGCAGCACTTCTAAGCTCCTGTAGCTTGGGGTTCCACCAGGAGACATCCTTAGTGTTTCTCACTGTCCTTTCTGGACAGTTGTTCTTAAAGCTGCCGACGAGAACCCTTTGCAGGTGCTCGACGCACAGCTCGATCTCTTGCGGGATCCCATGTCTTTTGGGAAACTCCCTAAGACCAACAGCCAGGTCCTCTCGAAATGAATCCCAATCCGTCCTCCTTGGGTCCCTCACTGTTCTCACCTTCGCTTGCACCTTGGCCAGTCTAAAGGTGATCTGTCTGTGGTCCGACAATGAGGGCTCGTCAGAGACCCTCCAGCCGGTCACCTCCTGCACTACCTGTCTTGAACAGATAGTTAGGTCTAGAACCTCCCTTCTCATCGCAGTGACAAAGGTAGGCTCCCCGCCTCTGTTAAGAATCCCTAGATCTGGACAACAGAAATTCCAACAGCTTCTCTCCTTTCCTGTTGGTGTCCGTGTTCCCCCACACCGTGTGGTGCGCGTTCGTATCGCACCCCAGTATGAGGGGAAGTCGCTCCTTTTGGCAGAACTCCACCAATCGTACCACCCAGTCCGATGGCAGCGGATCGTCCTCTTCGTGTGGGAAGTAGCCCGACGCCACTACCATCCTTGTCTTGATCCCGGTCCCGCTGGCGTCCTCAATCACAACTTCTACCAAGTCCCTGGAACAGAAATTTGGCAATACCTGGCTCTGCAGCCTTTTAACGGTCACACAGGCCCTGGGCCGGTCCTCGTGTGGTGGCCTAAACAACCTACCGCACCCCGCCAGACCCTTAATGCAGCCTCGGACCAGCCAAGACTCTTGTATTAGTGATATGGCTGTGTGCACCCCAGCTTGGCGCCTGGCAAGAACAGCCGAAACTCCTTTGCTGTGGTGCAAGTTGATTTGAGTGAAGCCCACTCCGGTCAAGCCCACTATGAAGACGAGACCTTTGGATCGGACGCTGGACTGGGGGATGCCGAGAATGAGGTTTCTACCCTCGCAGGTAGCCCCCACATTTTCAGCATAAACGCGCCAGCCTGAGGTGACGATCCCCGGATTCTGCCGCTCCAGCAGCCCCAGGACCGCAGCCGCGCCCACGGGAGGTCCCGGGACCCACACCGCAGCCCTGTACTGCTTTTGCAGCAGCTCCAGTTCCATCACCCTGAGCTTGGCGCCCTCCCACGGCACGATCGCCATGTCCTCGATCCGGCTTTCGAGCCATTTCAAGGACTCCGTATCCGCGCACCTCACCACCGCAGCCCCCCCCCCTCAGATTGGTGCTGTCAAATCTGGGCAGGGTACCCTCTCGGATCCCCTAAATCTCCTTGAAGACCGTACCCCTCAGCGCTAACCGCTCAGCAGTCATCACAGCATCAGGGTATCCCTCCTCGACAATCACCCTCGTCAGAGGATCCGCGGCGTCAACGTAAGCATGGGTCCTCTGGACCCTCTGCTTCTTCTTCTTTATTGCCGGAGTTCCCCTGAAGCTCCCAACCGGCGTCTGGGGGATAGCCGAGGACGAGGAAGAAGAGGTCCCCGGAACGGCCGGCGGAGGTCCAATCCCAGTCTCAGCCTGAGCCTGAGTCCCCTTCCTCCGCTCCCAAGCCTTCCTCCTCTTTGCAGCTCCGGAGAGTTTCTTCTTGTGAAGATCCTCTTTCGTCGCCGGTTCGTCCGTTGCGGCTTCGGTGCCTCCCGTGCCCCCGGGGGCCCGCTCGGCACTCGAAACTATCCCCCCTCCCCCTCCGCGGTCTCGTTGCTTCCCGTGTCCCTAGGGGTCTGTTCAGCTCCCGATCTTGCTTCTTCCACCTTTCCGGAGTCCTCGGGTGAAGCCTCCATCGGGGTGTCCTCGGTGAGTTTTAAATTTTTGATAATATTCGTCTCCATTTTATTCCCACGAGCAGCTAGGGAAATATACGGTAGGGAAATATACGCAGAGCCCCGCATGCGTGGGTAAGACTAAATACTCTGGGGTTTCGCCTAGTTCCCCAGAGGCATCGTTCAAGACACTGCTCCCCCAGTGCCACGCAGCCCTCGTCACGAGAGCTTCCAGCTTGGCTTGGGTTGAGTTGGTCCGCGGTATCGGCTCCCCACCCCCCTGGGCAGGGTTTTACGCCCGCCGGGGCAGGTTATAACCGTTCCCACCCGGGCGTCCTCCTATCCGCCACCCGGAGACGCGCTCGCTAGGCACTCAACCCACGGAAAGTTGATTGTAATAAATTGTTTAAAATTCGGTGTTTAAAGATATAAAAATCGACTAGCATAAAGTAAAAAGAAAGAACAACATTATATTGATCACTCTCACTCACTTGTGATTGAGATTTCTGTGATGTACACGTTGCTGCAAACTGCGGTAAACGTGGAAATGGAAGGCTTATGAAGACTTACCTGACTCTCAGCAATTGATATCTCGCAATTGAGACTAAATTACTTTGACAGGACGTGACATATTATGGATAAATACAAACTGCTAGTATTTTATTACATGATATACAGTGTGAACTAGTTATAATTACGGTGGAAATAGTTGACTTAGAAAAGATAAAGGACAAAATAAATTAGTTTCTAACTTGTGAAACGATTATTACTGTGGAAAATGAAACAATGAATTTGCAAACTGCAAGCCATTGCCTTATGCTGAATTATAAATTTTCAATCAATATTAAAGCGCGAGTAGGTGTTAGTAAATCCGTTGTACAAATGTTGTTACTTGACTGACAAGAAGTGTGCACTCCGTGAATTAGAGATCCTAAATGAAAGAATGAGACAATGAGACCTTAGTAAAAATATATACAGCTGTGATAGAAATTAACCAGTGGTTCAGTTTATTGATTAAATGAATTAACTAACATAAATTAAATAGATCTATAATAATATGGATTCTGCTAAAGGCTAATTGAGATACAAAGTGAGAGAACAAATAAAGAAGTAATTCTTTAAAGAAGTAATTTTATCTTTATTAAATATAAGTACTGTTGCATGTGGCATGCAAGGTGGCAAATGAGGGCCGGTGTAATTTCGGTGATTGTTGATTGCTCAAAACATTAAAAAACGGAACATAGTGATTAAAAAATGACTATAATGCAAAATAACAAATAAAGCAGTGGAAACACTATGCCTAAGTAAAATATACTTAATCAGGATCTGTGAAATTGTTAGTCGAAATAGTAAAGTGAATTTTAGTACACTTAGACTATTGGGAAACTAAACCTTTAAAGTGTGATTATATTAAATAATTATATTAGAAACTATCACTGAAATTATTGCCGCCGAAATTCAGTATAACGACAAAATTATAGAAATGAAAGCCGTGATCAATTGTGCAGTGTGAATGTAATACAAGTGCGGTCCCTCATCCGAATATTGAGTTGCGGCGTGCACTGCAATTTATCAATTTATCTGTAAATTTAAAGTCACGAACTTAACACGATTTATACATAAGAAAATAACAATAGACAGTTCTTTAAACTATGAAATGATTAATATTATACAATATAAATCACTAAACTTTCATATCAAGGTATCTATTAGTACATCCTGATTCTCGGGATATTAAGATGTTGAGTAGTGAACACGCTGGAGTAGTTCTTGTATTGAAAATTATCACTGGAACTGACGTGGCACTGGATCGGTAGATATAATTGTTTGACCCCTTAGATGATGGGAAAGCATCTGAAAATATTTGACTTGTTAATATAACCAAATTGGGTAGTGTTTGATTAGATCAAATTGCCTCTAAGAAATAATTGCTTACCTCTAATGCAGTGTAGAGAGAGGATGACATCATGACATAGCGTAGTTATAATATGAAAGCGACATCTCATTAAATCATCGAGTTGCTACGTGCGCTGTGCAACTCACCTGTAAATCTAAGTCAATAATTAAGTATGGTCCCAGTAAGCAAGAAACATTAGAATAACATTTTGAAACGTTGATTTTATATGAATTTTATCAACGTTCTTATATAATATTTTATAAACGTTTTTTAAATATTATCTACTAACATAATATTTCCCAATGTTTAAAAAATGTTTGAGTAATATAATTCTGAATATTATATTTATAAATGTTGCTTTAGTACGTTTATTAAGATAAGTTTAACATATCGGTAATAGTTTATAAATATTTTATTTTATATTTCATTTAATGTTAAAATAATAAAAATTTCTTATTGCTATAACGTTTTCTGTGTATTACTTTAAAATGTTTTCTGTATATTGCTTTAAAATATGTCATAAAATTAAAATAATTATATATTAAGAAATAATTAACTTATTTGAAGCTGTGAATAAAACAATATTTTGTGATTATGATTTATTTGTAGTAGTAACCAAAAGGATAAATAACTCCAAAATTAACTGTATTTAAGTATGATTTTCAATACTGACATTGAATATTGTAAAATGACTTTTTACATGTAGGTAAGTTTTCAATTTATTGATTTATCAATTAAATGCGTAAATGTAATTTTGAAAGTTGTATGAAAGCTGAATTTACGCGAATAATGCGATTGATTAATCGATGAATTAAAACACTCATATCATATATGTTCTGTGATATGAAGGCACCTTAAGTATAACCTTCTGCTGATGCCGTGCTATGCTGTGCCGACACGAGCAGACACGAGACACGAGTTAACGTTATCTGAAACCAAGGTAATTCTCCTTTTGCTTCCTCATAGAGGAAGCTTTGTTTTCATGCAAAAAAAATTGAATTTTTGCTGGCAATGTGTTTTAAATGCATTTTTGATTATATTTTTTACGTATACTTGTTAACTTTTGTTTTATTGAATCATTGTCATACTCGATCAAAAAGGTTAGTTTGCAAAGTTGCCGCGCATAACATTAATAAATTCTAAAATCTGATGTTCTAAAATGCATGCGCTTATGCTTATGACTTAATTAACGAATGACTTAATTAATGACTTTAACAAGATATTTTGCTAATTTTAATCTTACGTGATTTAATCTCGAAATCGTTATAAATTTTCAAATTAAATTTCATTTGGTTATCAACAAGCTAACGTTTGCTATATATAAAATATTGCTATTTTTACTGCAATTTTTATTTTATTTATGCAATATACATTACAGTATTACTGTACAAGTCGTAAATCTAGAAAAATAAGGATTAGTAGAACAGCACGTGGAATAGAAATTAAAGTCTTTTAGAGACATTAAAACGTAAGACATCATTTGACATCAACTTGCTATCTGGGTAAGTATAATTTTAAAAAAATTTATTTTTCTTTTGTATTTAAAGTTTGTTATTGGAGTGAATTTGTTGACTGTCTATTCAATTTGTATTCAAAAAATTTTTTTGTCTTGTTAATCTTAAATACAAGGAGAGCTCAAAGATTCTTTTACAGATTTTAAAAATTTATAAAGAATACATAATGGTATTACTTTGTTGATTTTTATTATGTAGGAGGGCTAACTAGACAGATGTATATGAACACATGCTACTGATTTTTAACTCAAATTTATTTTACTCTTGAATATATATAAATTAAAAATGTTTTAAGTTTTGAATCTTAATAATTAATCTATATAATTAATATCATAATATATATACAAAGTACATTTTAATACATATTATTCTATTCCTATATACATAATGATTTTAAATATGATTCACACAAATATCTTTGGAAATAATTACTAATTAATTAAAAGAAAGAAGTTGTAAGATTTAAACAAAACATTTCAACAGGATATTCTATATCAGAATATTTTATGTCAGAATAAATATAGAATATTTTTTTTAAATAGTCTTTGTAGAATCAGTATCTTAATGTTTTTTTATGAAAAATAAAGAAGTGCAACGACTTGAAAGTATTTTGAAAAACAAAGTTAATTGTCATGACTGCTCTAAATTTTTACTTTTACAAGAAAACATTATCATTAAATTGTTATTTTTATGAGAACAACTTACAATTTATACAATATTTATCGATTTCACAAAAAGTTTTGAAGATATTTGCGTTATGAAAATAGGCGCTTATTTAAAACGCTACTCTACATGTACTCTACACATTTTAATATTTTCATTTTCGATATTTTTGGTATACACATTCTCTTATGTGTATATCTTACTTATTAATTTATATTTTAATTAATATATACAAAATTGAACTTATGAAGAGATTTATATGTGTTCATAAAATACATTAATATTTAATTAAATAATTATAATTAAATTTGCTTATTTATTTTTATTATATTTTTACAGATATAAGTAAAAATTATAAAATCTATATAATTACTATTTTTTAATAATGTACTAACATATATAAAATGTTTATGGCTTCTACATCTAAATAAGAATCTAGCTCTCAAAACAATCAAAAAGTTCAAGAAACTCATTTTTTTAATTATATTTTTATCTTTATAAATATTAATTATGGACGGAGAACAAAATTTAACACATAAGATAAGATTTTTTAATTTATAAAAATTTATATATTCTCCGAACTTATTTTTTATTATTTAGATTTTGAAAAATAAAATGTAAATTTAACTATTGGTATGTGTATCAAAAGTATGAATAACACAATATAAACTTAAATAATCTTATGTATAATTCTTTTAACTTTTAGTTCTATAAAAAATATCATAATGAAAAGTATCTAAAAAGACTCATGCGTAAAAATATTCGAAAAAGAGCTACAAAAAAAAATAAAGAGCGAAATATCAAAAAAGGAAATAGCTAAAACTGCTATTACTTCATTTGTTCAGAAAAATCACAATCTTTTAATTTCCCAACAACTTCTCCAATTATTCAAAATATGGTTAAAATCAATGAGATTCCAAATACTTCATTGTCTTAAGTATCTGAATCGTCAACATGTCATAATTCTGAATTGTCAAGTGAGATATTTAAAAATCATCTTAGGAGTTGAGTAATTGAACATCATATTCCTCAAACTGCTGTTAGTGATTTACTAAAAATAATAAAATCAGATTTAAAATTACATTCTTTGCCTTCAGATGCACATACAATTTTGAAAACTGAAGATATTAGTAATAAAATCATTACTCTAGATCCTGGAAAATATTATCACTTTGAATTAAAATCACAGTTAGTATTAAAATTAAATCGCAATAATTTTGAAGGTGATAAAGATAATATATCAATTAATATTGATGGACTCTCTCTTACAAAAAGCAGTAGTAGTCAATTTTGGCCTATTTTGATTAAAATAGATGAACTAGCCAAAGTAGAACCATTTCCAGTAGATATATATCACGGAAAAAATAAACCTACTAATTCTAATATGTTTTTATTAAGATTTATCGAAGAAATGAAAATTTTACAAAAAGAAGGTTTAAATTTTAATGGCAAAATTCTACAAGTGATAATTAGTAAAATTTTTTGTGATGTTCCTGCAAAGTCCTTCATATTGTGTATAAAAAATTTCAATTCATACCAAAGTTGTACAAAATTGGGCCAAAGGGTTATTTCAAAACAATAATGTCAAAAACAGAATGACTGTTCCACAATTGAATGCAAAATTAAAAACTAATGAGGAATTCTATTTTCAAACTGACGAAGATTATCACAAAGAAACATCTCTTTTGTGTGATTTAAAAATTGATCTGGTTACATCTGTTCCTTTGGATTACATGCATTTAGTGTTACTGGGAATTATGAAACGTTTATTAGGATTTTGGGTTAAGGGAAATCAACAAGTTCGTCTATTTAAAGATGATATTGATATCTGATTGATGATGAGTATTAACAAAAAAATAAAATTAATATATGAATTAACTCCTTATGAATTTTCAAGAAAACCTAGACAAATAACAGAATGCGAAAGGTGGAAAGCTATTGAACTGAGAACTTTTTTACTTTATTACGGTCCATGGCTTATGAAACCATTTCTAAAACAGCAGTACTTTCTTCATTTTCTTTCTTTGCATTGCGCAATTCGAATTTTGATATGTGACGATTTGATTGAAAAATATATCGATTATGCTAATGATTTATTAAAATACTTTGCAAGTGAGTTCGGCAATTTATATGAAAATGAATACGTTAATCATAATGTTCATAATGTCATTCACTTAGTATTAGATGTTAAAAAATATGGTTCATTGGATAACTTCAGCTGTTTTTGAAAATTTTATGCATAAAATTAAAATGATGTTGAAAACGTCCAGTAAACCATTAGCACAATTTGTAAAGAGAATTAATAAGTTTGATAAATATGCTTCACATAAAATACATGAAAAATTTTATCTTAAAGAAAATGGTTCGGCCTGGATAAATAATAAATACGTGCAATGTTTTTCAACAATTTATCATAAAAGTTTTAAAATTGAGACTAAAGAACTCAATTGTTTTTTTTTTTTTAAATGACGAAGCCATAAAGGTAATTAATATTTTTCGATTTGATAACGAATATTGTATTAAATACATAAAATTAGAATTAAAACCGTATTTTGAAAATCCAATGGATAACACCATATTTTGGTGTGGTTTTGCTCACGCAACCGATGAAAAAAATATTATTTCTATTGAGGAAATATCACGAAAAGCTTATAAAATAGAAAACTGTTTCCTATCAATATTACACAAAATTTGATTTATAAGATGAGAAAGAATGGTGCTTAACAGTTATTTTGTACGTATAGAGTTTTTATAACTTAGTCTTGTGTTATGTCCAGCCTTGTAGGATTTAATTCTTTTATTTAGAGGGAAGAATGTTTAAGGCAGGGAAGGACGTAACGAGACTTACCATTCCCGAAGGCACACAAGAGAGAGGGTAGGTGCCTCGGGTCGAACGGACTGTTTGTGACTCGAAAATGTAGGTCAACGTGCCAATAGGGCCTGCTATAACCCGTTTCAAATCGTACGTCCGTCGGTCCAAGTTTCGAGTCAACGAATTGAATTGCTTTAACTCGGGATTGGACCTGGTGCTATCCTTGTTCGGAATGAGGGGAGGTCGTTAAATAAACAATGGCATTAGTTAAAAATTAACAATATTTATTCTAGTATTAAAATTACAAATAGAGCTGAAGTCGAAGTCATTATAATTTTAACAATTTATATATCCTTGACATGAGGTCGGTTCGATTAATACTGGATATTATAAATATATACATGTGTTAGTTTTTTATTTTTTAGTTAAAATTTGATTATGAACAAAATTCATAAATGTGATTCAGAGTGAGATAACAAAGATGGTCTTTGTCATGTTTAAAAAAATATTCTATTTCTTATTTATTACTTTTATTTATTATTTATTACTTTTATTTATGTGAGCTCCTCTAGAATAACGGTGGATGGGAGGAAAAAGTTATAGAAAAAATCTGTGGGAACGGCAAAAGGATCATAATAATGGGGAGTGAAGACAGGGATTGGATCTGAGGGAGAGAGTGCAGGAAGGATATTTAGTAGAATTTCTGGATCTATTGCATCCGGGTTAATTGCAAAATCGCGGTAATGTTGCATTGAGGGGTCTATTTTTAATGGAAATTGTTCTAGAAGTTCTATTAACGACGACTGAGTACCGTTATAGTGATAAAAACGTGGCCGGGGTGAGACTCGATTTAATTCGTCTATTATTTCTATTGATGGTGCAAGAGAAGGTCGAGAGGGAATATTTTCGGGTTCTGGGGAACTAATCGGAGAATAAATAGGAGAGGGCGGAGGAGACGGGATATTTTGAGGATCACGCAGGGGTTCCTCAAGGTTATGAGATGGTGACTGGATATCCTGGGGATCACTCGAGGGTTCCTCAGGGTTGTGGTGTGGTGATGGGATATCCTGAGGATCGCACGAAGGTTCCTCAGAGTTGTGGTATAATAACGGGAATTCTAGAGGATCACACAGAGGTTCCTCAAGATGGTAAGATGACGATGGAATTCTCAATGAATCCAGGTACTCGGAGTAGGCAACGTCAAGTGTTTCGCGAGCCCACCTGATTTTTTCGGCTCTCTTGCGCCGGGACCGTCTTACGTTCCAACGATTTCTTTTGTGGAAAAACTGATTTTCCACTGCAATATATATGTATATTCTAATTGTGTTCAACGAAAGGAAACTACCCGAAAATAAAAGTTGAATGGTTAAGACTTACTACTTGTTGAGACGGTTCTGGCTGAGGGTGAAATTCATGGCTTCAGGATTAACGGACGGCTCTCTGCTGGCCGCAGCAAGTCAGGCTCAAGGCTGGTGGGACAGGAGAGTGGTAAGCCCAAGTGCACTTACTTCACCTTCCGTTTGGTAATGTTCGGGATTGAATGGTTAATACTTAATGTTCGGCACTGGATGTTCAGCGGAACTCGATGCAAAAAATACAGCACGAACTCCGACCCGTAAGTATAACTTGAATTTCTGACTTGTAGCGCACACTGGTTTCCCGATATAAAGTAAAAGCAGAAGGGCTGCTCGCGGTCTTTGGGATCGCGATTATATAGGAAGTTTTCCGAAAGGAAGGGTTGGGGTGTAGGCGGTCTTATTTTTGGATTGGTAGGCCCTTCCAAAGCCACCAAATTTGGAGCTTGTCTATTGGAAAATTCATTTGGGTTACTCATTGCTTAGATGACCAATCGCTGGCTCATCTTTCCTGGTCTCCGCCCGAATTACTTTTGAATGTAGAGGTGGGAGGTTTACAATTTTTATTTTCTTATCTAAGGGACAGGCGACACACAAAAAAAAGGAATTTATTGTTATATTTGTCTGTAAATTATTTGTAGAGAGTTGCGCCTTCGATTGTTATTTCAACCCAAACCGCGTTTTTGCTTGAGTAATAAATTTTATAGTTCCGGAAATCCTTTGTCTGATATATTTCAAATATTTTTCTTTTCAAGTTTTGATATTTCCCTTTTTTTCTGTCTTTACTTCAGTACCAATCTAAGGCATTGTTGAGCATGGTCCGGTAATAAAGATAGTTGTTACGATATTTCTTATTCTAAATTCAACATTTCTTTAAACTTTAGAAAAAATTGAATCATATCTGACGGTCGTTTTTAGAAATTATTTATGGATAGAAACTAGAGTCCTTGTTTGATGGCTGTACTTTTGATTTATGTATTTGTTCTTTTGAAATAAAATTTTAAATTATCGCTATATCTCACAAACTTGTGACAATAGAGCGATTTTATGCAAACATTCTTACTATTATCAGCCGTCAGAACATAATTTCTCTTATTTAGCTGTTTTTTCTTAGAAGGGATATAATAATTTCGCAAATTACATGTCGCGGACGTTTACGCTGTCTTTATCAGCGTTTAAAATAAGTAATTATTGCTGCAACAAAGCAGTCTTTTATGAAATAAAGAATCTATCGCTCGTTTGTGAAAACGAGACTTGTGATTGGTTGATTAACCTGAGCCTTTGCATACAAGCTTAAATCTATTTCAAACTTGTTAATATTAATGAAATACATATCAATTAGATAAAATAAACGAGTATTTATTCCGTATTCCCTACGGTAATATCGAATACTTGCCACGCAACTATCGCGATCCCATTCGGTTCCTGTGAAACCGTAATAGTAATAAACATGTCATAAATGACATTTCGCCACTGTATGCTTAAATACAGGGTAACTGAGCTTGGGATCTCGATAATTACCTGTTCGTTCACGCGTCTGCGGTACATGCCGCTATGCCCGATGTATGACCATGGGCGCCCTAACCTCAGCTGTCACTTTCTCGTGTACGCCGGGTTGCCTATATGCCAGGGGCCCTGTGCGACTGTTTGTGTCGTGCTTCCTGCAATGGATAGCAATCGGGTCTAACAGAATAATTATTATAAAACAATATATCAGCAAGCTTTTTTATGCCGCTTATTACAAAAGAATTATTAATATAATATGCATACGCTTTTACTAGCGCTCGTAATACAATATATGTAATAGATTTAACACACTTTATTTGTAACATGGATATAGAAAATATATATATACTTTACACGCGATTGCACTATCTAAACTTATAATTATCGCACGTTCTCTTAATGCTACACGCGGTCACACGCATGCTGCACACATACACACTCGCACGGCTTACGGCGTCTCGCGCGGCTACCGAAACGAGATTAAACAAAATCATTTAGTAGGAAAGCTAAGCCGGTTCTAACTCGGGAGCTCCGAGGGGGGTGCGGGGGATTTCTTGCTGGTAAAGGGGAGGGGAGGCGTCATTTTCTCCCCACCGTGACGCCCCCTCCTCCTTTAACAGCAAGAGACCTCCGCACCCCCACACTCCGCTCGGAGCTCAGGAGTTTTTGAACCAATCCCCCCCCCAAGATTTTTCACGTACTCCATATGTCACTGTATACCATGTTGTACTGGGAATGAAAAGATCTTTTAGAATCAAGCCATCATTAGATTTTTTAATTTTTTTAACGATGAGCCGACTTCAAAAGATTCCCCCTCCCCCAAGATATTAGAAACGTATAGTTTTTAGACTTACATTACGACTTTCGTCGTGTTAGGAGATATTTTTTTCACGTAATCCATGTCACTTGTGTGTTGAACTGGGAGCAAAAAGAGCTAATGGACTCTGAGCAATAATAGATTTTTTAATTTTTCTAGTATTAATCAGAGTCCAAAAATCTTCCCCTCCCCTTTCCCGTTTTTGAAATTACCACACAAATGAATTTAATTACGATGATATGGTGGCAAGTCGATCGATGCATAAGAACACCTCGAATCACCAAAGAAAAATATATTTGCATCAATAGCGTAACATGCCATTGCCGATTATATGGCAGTGACGCGAATGTATTTTTCGTTGGTGATGCGAAGTGTGCCCATCCATCAGGCGACTCGCCACTTTCACTAACACAGTTGATAAGGCGATGGGCCATGTGATGAATAAAAGTACCTCACCTTCGAAGTCAGAATCATTCATGTCGTAATTGTTTCCCCGCAATCAATAGATTGTTATATTTGTGAAAAAATTTTTTCAAGATCTAACGCAAGACCTCGATATTTACCAGATTTTTACAAATATAACAATTTATCGATTAGGGGAAAACAGTTACGACATGAATGATTCGGACTCCGAAGGCGAAGTGCAGTCATCCACCATGCGACCGATCGCATGTAATTTTCACAAGCGTAAAAAACTGAATTCGCGGAAACGCCCGTCCCGACGCGGAAATGTCCATCTCATGCATTATGCGAATAGCGGACACTGATTTCGGAATAATGCATGCTTTTAGTAAACATATTACTAATGCGTTCGGTAGGCTGGATGGAAAATATTGCTCAAATTGTAGACAGCCCATGTTTGTAATGATTCCCAGTAACTTGTGTCCGGTTTGCACAGTGTAAAGACTTATTAATAATTATTTTAAAAAAATAGTATTAAAAATGGAACATTTTGAGCGCGAGCTGTTGGACCAAATTGACAGGGTCGCTACCTTGGGCGAGTGTTTCGAGTGGTTGCAGCGGTGCGACGAGTGTATCGAACGACTAGAGGAACATAGCCGCGTCAAGCGCCCTCGACTCAATGTTGGACAAAGACAATCTTTGGTGGCGAGAATCGCGCGACTCGCGGGTGAAAAGACGCGACTGCAAAGACGTTTCGTGCACGTCGGTGGTAATTACGCGAGTGACAACGCGGACAGACTCGTGTGGCGAGAAATTGACACCGCGTTTGAGAATCGCGTTCTGACAGGAGCGGTTATCAATGGGAACTACATTGAACCGCGAAAGTTTTTAGAAGACGCTGGTGGTATAGTACTCGAGCGAGTGCGGGACGCTATCGAAAGACACAACTCTGTGAAAGTGAACACCGCATTCAATGGCGTATTTGTAACGGGCGACAAACGCGCCAATAAAAGTATTACCACGAAAAACAGTGATCTCTTTAGAACATCAGACTTGGATGAGTGGTACGAGCGGTGCGTTATCGAGCTCACGTTAGCATCGCTCGAGGAATTCCAAGAACGCGATAGTGGGCGTTGTCGCGTATACAGAATTTAACTGTAAATGTGAATAAGTACAATTCTATGCGCGCGGGATGTCACGTGACATTACCGCGGGAAATAATAACAAAGCGTGCGGTTGTTAACGTGAAATCGATGGACAATGCTTGCTTCGCATGGTCTGTGATAGCCGCTCTATATCCCGCAGAAAGAAATTCAGAAAGGGAGTCATCATACCCTCATTATACAAACGTTCTGAATTTCGATGACATTGAGTTTCCAATCGCGTTAAAAGACATTAAAAAATTCGAGAGACTAAATAATATTTCGGTCAACGTCTACGAGATCCAAAAGGATCAAACTGAAACCTATAAAATTCTCCCGCTAAGACTCTCCAACGACAAGAAGGAGAAGCATGTTAATCTGCTATACGTGCAAGATCTACGCGAAGACAACGTGGGACACTTTGCATGCATCAAGGATCTGTTTCGTCTAGTGAGCTCACAACTCAGTAAAAAGGAACACAAAAAATATATTTGTGACCGGTGAGTAATAATTTTATAAATGTTGTATTAATTTTTTATAATAAAAAATAAAAATTTACGCTATTTTTTACAGATGTTTACATTACTTTAGTTCTGTGGAAAAGTTGGATGTCCACAGCGTAGATTGCCAGAAAATGAACGACTGCGTCATCCAACTACCTACTGAAGACGAGAAATGGCTGAGCTTCCGCAACATCAACAATAAGGAGCGTGTGCCGTTTGTCGTCTATGCCGACCTAGAGTGTACATTGGAGAAGATGGAGAAGGAGGATATGGAAATATCGTACCAATAGCATCATCATCAAGTATTTAGCTTGGGATATTATGTACACTGTTCGTACGATGACACATTATCGAGGTATTGGTTTCATCGCGATAAGGATTGTATCGCGTGGTTCGCTAAACAGCTAGAAGAATTAGCGCATCGCGTAAAATCAATTTTATCTGCTAAGGTCCCGATGGAAACTCTATCGAAAGAGCAATGGGAGGCATATCGTAACGCAAAGCAGTGTCATATTTGTGATAAGCCGTTCGCACCGGATGATACACGAGTGCGAGATCATTGTCATCTCACCGGTCGTTATCGCGGTCCCGCGCATTCGCTTTGTAACTTGTGTTATCAGAATGTGTTGTACATACCGGTAATTTTTCATAATTTATCCGGATACGATTCACACTTTATTATTAGAGAAATAGCCACAACATTCAAAGGGAATATCGATGTGCTTCCCGTTACAAAAGAAAAATATATTTCTTTTACGAAGCATGTCATAGATACCGCCGATGAATTAGACCCACACAATCACATAAAATTACGATTCATAGATTCACATAAATTTCTCAATTCTAGTCTTGAAAAATTGGCATCATTTCTTGGTAAAAAAAAACTAAAAATTGTACGTAAGGAATTTTCGAATTTATCTAACGAAGAATTCGATTTATTGACTCGTAAAGGCATATTCCCATACAAGTATGTTGACTGTGTCACAAAATTGAAGGAAACGCGTTTGCCATCGCGCGAATTATTCTTTAGTTCGTTGACGGGCGATACCGTGTCCGAGAGCGATTCCGCACACGCCAAGAACGTATGGGATCGGTTCTCTATTCGAACGCTGGGCGAATACAGCGATCTGTATTTGAAAACAGATGTATTGTTGTTAGCCGACGTTTTTGAAAATTTTCGTGACAAATGTGTCGAAAGTTATGGTCTTGACCCCGCACATTACTATACATTACCGGGATTCACGTGGGACGCTATGCTTAAATATACACGCGTCAATTTCGAGTTGCTCACCGACATCGATATGGTAATGTTTATCGCGCGCGGTATACCCGGAGGTCTGAGTCAATGTTCCGGCAGATACGCGCAGGCTAACAACAAGTACATGCAGACGTACGACTCATCGAAACCATCGTCGTACCTTATGTATTTCGATGTGAATAATTTGTACGGATGGGCAATGTGTCAACCGCTGCCCTATGGAGAATTTCGATGGGTCCAAGACGTCTCAAATTTTGACGTAAACGCGATCGCTGTTGATTCGCCCACAGGGTACATTCTTGAAGTCAATCTGGAGTATCCACAACATCTGCATGATCGACACACTGACCTACCGTTCTGCCCAACGCGCGATAAGCCGCCTGGTAAGCGAGAACGTAAATTTTTAGCGACCTTGCACGATAAGAAGCGGTACGTCATACATTATCGCAACTTGCAGCAATGCACTCGTCATGGTCTCCGTATAACACAGATACACCGTGTATTACAATTCGTTCAATCCGCCTGGCTTCGCGATTATATCGAGTTAAACACACAATTTCGTACCCTCGCGAAAAACGATTGCGAGAAAAATTTATATAAATTGATGAATAACGCCGTATTCGGAAAAACTATGGAAAATGTGCGCAATCACGTAGATGTAAAACTTTTGACAAAATAGACAGGACGATACGGTGCGGAGGCAATGATCGCTAAACCAAATTTCCATAGTCGCAGTATTTTTGCAGAAAATTTAATTGCAGTCGAACTCCGAAAACTTGAGGTGAAATTCAACAAGCCGATTTATGTAAGTATGTGTATACTAGACATATCGAAAATTTGCTTGTATGAATTTCACCACGAGTACATGCTACCTTTGTACCATGACAAATCTAGAGTGATGTACACAGATACTGATAGTCTCGTGTATCACATCGAGTGCGACGACGTATATGAAAATATAAAACGTGATATCGCAAGGTTCGACACGAGCGATTATCCGACTGGTAACGCGTACGGTATGCCTCTTGCGAACAAGAAAGTTCCCGGGCTAATGAAGGACGAAAACAACGGTGCGATAATGACCGAGTTCGTTAGACTCAGAGCGAAAATGTACGCGTTAAAAGTGGATGGAAAGAATGACGCTAAAAAGGCAAAGGGTGTAAAGTGTAACGTTGTCGCAAGAACGATAACATTCGACGACTACATGCGGTGTCTGCGAGATGAGATAGAGATGACGCGTCATCAGACGTGTATACGATCTAAATTGCATGAGGTATACACGGTACGTGAAACGAAAATCGCTCTAAGTCCATACGACGACAAGCGGTATCTCGTACCTGATTCGGTAAAGACGTTGCCGTGGGGACATTATCAAATACCTTTATAATATTTTTGTATTGTACAGACATTTTTATATTTGCGTTTTATGTATTTTATATTTTACATTTATATTTTAATGTTCACGTTTCACATATTTTATAGTTTATATTTTATGTATTTTACGTTTTACATTTATTTTATAATTTTACATTTAATACTTCATATATTTTACGTGTTACACATATTGTGTTATATTTATGTTATATGTATTTTTAAAAATTATTTGATAATTTATGTGTAACGTTAGAAATGGACGATGGAAGGATAATAAAGATGCTTCATATATGTCACAAAAAAAAATTATATTTTTTATATAATGTATGCACTACACTTTTTATATGTTTATAATAAAAACAATTTTTTATACTGATTAAATAACATTGTCTTTGTGTATCCACGAATTGTGTGATCCATCGAATCCCAACCACTTGACATAAACCTCGTTTCCTTTCCTGCGCAATACTTTCTCTACCAGAAATACGTCCGGGTGAGTCGCGCGATGCAACTCATGCTCGTAGAACGCTCCAGCGATAGATGTTCCGCGATAATCCTCGAGTAAATAAGTTACGGGGTTGGTACGCTGCACTTTAACGATCTTGAACACCTCGGTTGTCCAATTTGGTGTGTAACCTTTCTCGAAAATTATCTTGTACTTGCTCACGCGTACAGAGTCGCCTACTTTGAATTTCGCTGGACCAACAACTTTATAGTGCTGTATATCGTATCCAAGAATATTTCAGCCATCGCAGGAGTTACGTCGACGAGTCGCACACCGATCCTTCGGTGCTTCCGAACGTTGTAATTCGACACGAGACGTGATAACAGGTCAATCCACTTGTAATTACCGTTGAGCGTAAACTGCTTCCACATTCTTCAGCGTGCGATTAAAGCGTTCGACGACCGACGCCTTCATTACCGAGTACGTGGAATAATGGTTAATGTCATGTTTTTGCAATAGTTTCTGCACGTCGGCGTTGTAAAACTCCTTCCCCATATCGGTTTGTAAATTTTTCGGACGTCTGCCGCTCTCTCGAATTATCTCAGCGATAGCGTCAGCTGTCTCGCTTCCACTTTTGCTCTTGAGCGGTATAGTCCACGCGTACTTGCTCAACACATCGATGACGGTAAGTATGTAGTGGTAACCTTTGTTGAAACGTGAGTACGGAATTATCTCGACGATATCGGCCTGCCACAGATCATCGTATCCTCGAACTATGACATGTCTCCGTGGAAAATTTTTTCTCGCTAAAGCATACAGTTCCTCGACGAGTCGCCGTTTTTCGGAACTAACATTAGATTTCAGTAATTTCATGTTTGGTGTATGGGATGACGTCGATCAACTGATTTGTTTTGACAATACACAAGTTAATTTATAATAAGGCCTGCCTCGCGAAGTTCTTCGATGATGGACAGCATCTCGTTGCCATGAGCGTTATGACCACCCCGATGCGAGGCTTCGAGCAACCGTAGACGATCCACCAGTTCGTTAGGATCGTCCCAATGCACGTAATCGATCACGTTGTCGTTTAGTGTCATAACGCGAGGTAATTCCTTTCCGATTACATCATCGTTTGGTGTCATAGCGCGAGGTAATCCCATTCCGCCCGTAAAATCATATTTTAATAACGGTGCAATTATATATTTATACTTGTATCCCTTATTGGCTAATAATCGGCCGTGTGTAACGTAATTACGTTTATGCGCGTTTGTAGCCAACAATATATCTTTGTACTTTCGTTTATCGTTTTCCGTGTAAACTGAATCGTTGGGATATCGTTTAAAGATCAGTTCGTAAAGACCAATGTATCAACGTATTTTACATCACCGATAATTATGTGATCACTACTGTTGACGTCGAACGTTTTATTACCCAACATCATACCATCCTTGTCTAAACGAACGCCGTACACGGTATTCATAATTTTCTCTTTTTCACCACGACCGCTGAGAAAATCTCCGATGTACTTTTGACCCAGCGGCCCCAAGTGCTGAGATAACGTTTCTAGACCTTCTGACGTTTGTAATCGATTTCCAATGGTTGTCGCAAACGAACCGTCGGCGGATTCAAAAACAGTCTCGAGAGCCTTATTTAACGGTTTTGGAGCTTCAATCGTTGATTATACAGCTACCGTACGCGGTGTGGACGTTATCGCTGACGGATCTATCACGTCGTTGGACGTACGCTGCATCGACGGTGACGGTATATTCATTGCATCGTTTGACGTATGCTGCACCGATGGCGACGGTAAATTCATTGCATCGTTTGACACATATCGCATCCATTTGTTCGATTCACTTAATGCATGGTCCATTGAACTGTCTTTTCGTTTTCTCTTATTTTTTATCACATCCTTCTGGATAAACGATGTTTCGATGCCTACGTCATCGACACGCGGTTCTTCCTTTATCACGCGGACGCCGAAATTATCGACGATCTTTTGCAGCGGCTCGATGAGCGGCTCGAAGTGTCTCTTCGCCGCGATATTCTCCTCGATCCTACCGGTCTTCAAAGCGCGATGTTTTTTACGAATCGATTCGCTCGTTTTCTCAATTTCCTTCGCGATTTTCTCGCGCTCACGCGTTTCGTTGTTCCCAATCATGTTGACAGACAACGTCGATCGCTCACGTTTCATCTCCAACGAAGTATCGATGACGACTAATCGCTCCGCAGCATCGCGAACTCGTTAAATCCTCTTCTATATCGCCCGTTAGTAAGTGAACTATCCTTGTCTATTACTAGGAATCCATAATCACGCCGCCAACAATTACGACATAACGCACAAAAATCATCGTATGACATATCGGTGTTAACATGATCGTTGTACACATGCTTCAGGTTGGTACCATCCTGTTTAAACAGGATCAGCAAGTTTGCGTTGTCGCGTATAAGATGTTTAGGTATTCTCGCGTACGACTGACAAAGATAAAAGCAGTCGACGTTCGAGTGCCGACCCATCGCAAAATACTCTCTCACGGCATCCTGCTTGTCGCACGCAATATCGTCAAAGATGAAAATTGAGTTTGGACGCGCTTCATTCGGCGGAATGACGTCACAGTTATTGGAGAACGTAAAATAGTCAATTTCATTCATCGATCTTAACAAATTTTCCAAATACCGATATTTCGGCTGTTGCAAAGATTTCGAGTACACGTACACGTTCTCGAAACGTACACCGTGCGGACATTCCAACAAATTTATCATAATGTTGGTTTTACCGCAGTTCGATGGGCCACAAATAATCGCGCGTATGGTAGTAGCAGCATCGCGCCATGCTTGCGCCTCTCTCCGTCATCCCCCATTAGTCGTAACTTGTCATCGTAATTCGTAACGCATATCGCCAACGGCTGTCGCACGAATCTCATGTTTTCGGAATCTGATTATATAGTGGAATCGAACGACCTATTTATAGGCGAGTGAATGCAGCGTATGCTGTATATGAGTATGTGTGCGTGTGTGTGAATGCAGCGTACGGATAGAGAAAGCATAAAGGAAGAAGATAAGCTCATTACGGCGCGTATTAATGGCTGTGCGAAGAAGGAAGATAAGCTCGTCGCAGCGTGTATCAATGGCTGCGCGGGCGTGACGCTATACCCCGCAATGGTTGGGCGTGATTGCTGTGTTTATCAATAGTCGGGCGTGACACAACTTATCACCGTGCGTATTAATGGGCGATCCTGTTGAAGATGACTGCTAAATTAATATAGAATTAATATTTTTACGTTCGTTCACATACTTCTCACATTCATTCACATACTTTTAACGTTCGTTCACGTACTTTCCACGTTCGTTTACCTACTTCTTATGTTCCTTTCACGTTCGTTCACGTACTTTCCACGTTCGTTTACGTACTTCTTATGTTCGTTTCACGTTCGTTCACGTACTTTCCACGTTCGTTCACGTACTTCTTACGTTCGTTCACGTACTTTCCACGTTCGTTTCACATACTTTCCACGTTCGTTTACGTACTTCTTACGTTCGTTCACATACTTCTTATGTTCGTTTCACTTTCGTTCATGTACTTTCCACGTTCGTTTACATACTTCTTACGTTCATTTCACGTTCGTTCACATACTTCACACGTTCGTTCCACATTCGTTCACGTACTTCTTACGTTCATTTCACACTTTTAAACATCCTTACGTATATGTATAACCGTTTCTTATGTACGTATGTATAACCGTTTTACATATGTTTAACATCTCTCTATATATTTTTTTCTTTATTCAGAACGAAACATGTTGCGATCTGAGGCTATTTATAGGCGTGTAAAATTACACATCGCTCAGTATCAAACATGTATCTCATACTGTCACACCCCTCCGATATACTCGAATTGAGCGCCGAGCAGTTAGAATTCGTGCCAAAACCTATTTTGCTACGCGTGTGTGGCAACTACATCGAACACGTATGGGACAGGCTTCCGGAACATATAAGGGCTGATCTCTTGTAACGAACCTCCCGTCCGCCGGCATCACCGACCGCGCGCGGTCCGGCCGAACATCCGCCGGACCGCACAAACGGGCACCGGCCCGTCCTAATCGTCCGCATTAAAAGCGTCGAGACGAGGCATCGTCTCCGCTCCGCGTATTTCCCCGCACGCTCCCAACTTCCACGGGGGGGGAGCAAGTGCGGGGAAACCCGAAGATCCGCGAGGATCCCCGATCCTCCACCCGAGCGGGTATAAAAAGCCGCTCCGGTGGAGGCTGCGACACTTCTCGCTCCGACCGTACACTGGATTCCGATCCCGACCAGAGTACGATCCTGAGAAGCTTCCTGCGACCGGCAAATAGGGTAGAGTGTTCTCCGCCTTAACCGAGAGCTCTCGGTACCGCACTCCAGATCCTAGTCGTCTCCGTAGCAGAGGGTAGAGCGTACTCCGCCTTCGCCGAGAGTTCTCGGCTACGGACTTTCCTTAGTCGCCCGATCACCCGGCTCGAACACAAAGGGGGTGGAGAGTTCTCCGCCTCCCTCGAGAGATCTCGAGATCGACCGGCGTTTCCTCAAAATCTCAGAGAAATCATCGCGCGGCGTAAACACCCCGCGCTTCACGCCGCACACCGCGCACCACCGGTCTCGAAGCATCGGCAGTTACCGCCCGCCGTACCGCTCGCCTCACCGCGCCACGAAGCGCCGTTTCGCGCGCCAGGACATTGCCCGCCGGCCCGTCACCGCGCACCGCGATCATCACCAAGCGAACTACGCACGCGACAGCAAAACAGCTGTTTTGCCCGCGACGCGAGAACTTACATACACACGCACACACACACACCACACTTGTAAATAGCACCTTCCGTCACACGACTCGTCATACACACCGACACCTCAACGATTGTAAATAGCCTGTACATAATTACGAAGTATTTAAATATATATCTACTCTTTATTCCGGAGGAAAACTGCGTCTATTGTCTCAGGGACCTTCTCACACCCGATCCTAGCAGACTAAGCCCGCGTGGGAAATACGGTCCGTTACAAGGTTCGAAGCTATCGTCGTTGCTACGAGCATTACAATCAACCGTGGCAGCGGACGCACATCGACGGACCCGCGCCGTTGATCAAAAATTGTGTTGAATGCCGGCTGTCGCAACGGTAAAACGCGGCTGTGGTCAACTGCTGAATCGCGCGATAAACGCTCTTCTTTTCGAATTACATATTCCCAGTTACCAGTTTTGCGGTCCGGGTATTCGGCTGAAAAAGCGATTGGCCTGAGGTGATCAAGGTATAAATCCGCTCGACGCGGCGTGTCGCGAACACGACATTGCGTACTCCCAGAGCAACGAGCTCATCGACAGACACGCGGCGGACAAGATACTCGCGGACAAAGCGCTAAAACGGGTGATCGCGAAAGATTCACCTCTCGGGGAAAGAGCAGCAGCTGCTGCTGTCTGGGCAGCCATGAAAGCCAAGACGAAGATTGGTATGGGTATGAAGAAGAATTCAACGAAAAAATCGACGAAAAAAAAACGCATACTTCAGGCTGCAAAACGAGGCGGTGCATTACCGATTTTACCAATATTGGGTGCACTCGGATCCTTGATTGGTGGAGCGGCTGGTGTGGCAAAGGCGGTGAACGACAACAAAGCCGCGCGACGTCAGCTCGAGGAGTTACAGCGTCACAATCGCGCGATGGAAGGTCACGGCTTATATCTCGCCCCATACAAACGCAGGCGAGGACTGTATCTCGCCCCGTACAAACATGGAAAAGGTGTACAGAAAAAAAAAAAAGGTCAAAGAAACATTAACACTACCCACAGGTGCGACGACGAACGTGCAATTGACGCAACTAGCAAAACGCGCGCGTATTCCATATTTCAGAGGTGTTTTTATGCGTAACGCGTTACCGACGAGTGTTGCGCGTCTAAACGAGAGTGATATCGTAAATTTGGACGATACGACGAGCCCCGGCACTCACTGGGTGGCGTACGCAAAGAGGGGTAACCACGTCGCGTATTTCGATAGTTTCGGCAATCTTCGACCACCTAGAGAACTAGTACGATACTTTGGGGACGGGGTGACAACGATTGAGTATAATCGAACGTCCTATCAAACGTACGATCAGAGCATTTGTGGACAACTCTGCCTGCAGTTTCTTCAACGCGTGTAAATTTAAAAAGCTGAACTAGTACCGCAAAGACTCAGAATTTCACCACCATCATGTCGCTGACGTTTACCCTGAGCGGCAAGAGCAGCGTTCTCGCGGCACACTATTCTCCAGCTATAGATTTGAGCGACGATGATTATGAGCTCGGTCTAACGATTTTTGAAACCTATAACACGATACCGAACGTGAATGCCTCAAACAATACGTTTTACTTTGACAAGGATAACACGGAGATTACGATTCCCGAGGGATCGTACGAACTGCGAGCTATAAACGAATTTTTGAAACGCACAATTTCACGAAAACGTCCGCAACACGACGGAACTCATTCCGGTGACGTTACGCGTGGGGGCAACGATGATGATAATGATGGGGAGTATCCGATAACGCTTCGCGCCAACTACAATACAATGAGATGTGAGATCAAATGCACCTACAGTATACATTTTGGTAAACCCAACAACATAGGATCACTGCTAGGATTCTCACCGAAGCGTGGTGTACTGCTACCGCGAAAATGGCACGAATCGGACGTGTCGATCAACATAATGAACGTGAACATTATTCGCGTGGAATGCAACGTGACCGCGGGCGCGTACAGCAACAATAAGAGTGTACACACGATACATGAGTTTTCACCGAGCGTGCCACCAGGATATAAGATATCGGAAAGGCCCACACAAATCATTTATCTGCCAATCATCGTACGGTGCATTACGGATCTGACAATACGCGCCGTCGATCAGAACGGATGATTGCTTGATTTTCGAGGAGAAGAAATCACCGTCAGACTGCACGTGCGACGACGGTTGCAACAATAACGCGAACGTGAGATGCTCGTGCTAAACACATCGCAGCGCGCGAAAGATAACGTTATCTTCACACCAGTGCCAACATTCCAACAGTCATCCGATACTCTTGCGACAACGTTTAATAATATTCAATCATCCTGTTGTCCCGAGAAAAAGAAGCTCAACGCGTCAAACGTTAAATTTTTACAATCTTTGAGATTCGCGGTGCGAAACGTCTGATAACGATGACTGACATTCTAAACATCGGAGACGAGCCGATCTTCGATGATCGCATCGTCAAGATCGAGACTCATACGTACAATCCGTTTGCCAACACAACGTTCGGGCACAGCGACGAGATACGAATACCCATACACCAACAGGATCTGTACACATTGCCGTTCGAAAGTTTTCTATACATCGAGGGAAAAGTGACAATAAACAAACCAGCCGAGGGATTTTCGGTGGTACTGGGAAATAATTGTGTCGCGTTCATGTTCGATGAGATTCGATACGAACTCGACGGTGTAGAAATTGATCGCAACAGAAATGTTGGAATAACCAGCACACTGAAAAACTATGCAACTGTGTCGTCAGACAAAAACGTGATTCTGAGGAACGCAGGATGGATTTCGGGTTGGGACGTGAATGGATACTTTAATTATTGCGTACCACTCAACATGTTGTTGGGGTTTTGCGAGGATTACAGACGCGTGGTGATCAACGCTCGTCACGAATTAATTTTAATACGCGCGCGTAACGATAACAACAGTCTAATGGGAAGTTCGGAGTTGGAACCCATTGATATATTCAAGATACAATGGCGCATGCCTCACGTACTGCTGAACGAGATACATAAGTTGTCGATGCTGCGTACTCTGGAGAGCGGACGGTACCTGAGCATGGCTTTTTGTTCGTGGGATCTGTACGAGTTTCCACTATTGCAGCAAACAACTAAGCATTCGTGGGCCATCAAGACCGCTACTCAGCTTGAGAAGCCACGATATGTTATCTTTGCTCTGCAGACGGGTCGAAAGAACATTGTGTCCGAGGATCCAAGCCGATTCGATCATTGCAAATTGACAAACGTGAAACTGTATCTGAACTCGGAATGTTATCCATACGACGATATGAACTTGGATTTCGATAAAAATAAATGGGCGATTCTGTACATGTACGCGCGTTTCTGCAAGGGTTATTATGGATACGAGTATCTCGAGCCGAACCTCACCACTTCAACTTTTCTACTTAACGGTCCATTCGTAATCATCGATTGCTCTCGACAAAATGAATCGATCAAGAGCGCAACCGTGGACGTGCGCATAGAATTTGAATGCAAAGAGAATATGTCGATGAATACCACCGCGTACTGCCTCATCATACACGACCGCGTGGTTCAGTACAACCCGTTGACAAACGTTGTGCGCAAAATCACCTAACAACGTTGTACATTAAAGGAGAGGGAGATAAGACAATATATAACTCTACGACGCATCGAAGTCAATCACAGTATTCTCAACGACAGCTGTCATGCTTGTACCAACGTTCGTAGACCTGCAAGGTTTCATCGTTGGAGGAAAATTTATCGTTAAGGAATTTGCCTCTCTCAAAGATGGATTTGAACTCACCCACTACTTGTTTACACTCACTTATCCATGGGAATACCTTACCAAGGCAGAAAGATGTCAGGTGGCATGGTTGAAAGTGAATCATCATGGAATATCATGGGAGGATGGATTAATTCCACACAGCATGGCTAGGAGTTTGATTACAAAGGCGGTAATGGGTACAACTGCAACCGATGATGAAATTCTCGTGTACGTCAAGGGATGTGAGAAACGAGAATGGTTGCGTGATTTGCTTCTGGACGAGGCGAGACAGGAAGCTTACGTCGAGAATATCGAGACGCATTACGAAGACACAGAACCTCTAAACAAGTTGGACATTATGTACACTTTACGATGTCAGAATCATGTGAACAACTGTGCTTTACAAAATGTATTTAAGCTGTTTAATTGGTGGTCTAAGAATAAAAAATATATATCGTATCCATTTTTACATTCTTTTACCCCCTCATATTTCCCTTTTTCCTCATTTCGTTTTATTTATACAATTTTTAACTTAAAACTATATAGGAAAAAATAATTCGAACAATATCATTTTTATACATTTATTTTGTTATATATAGCATAACGTACAATATGATTCACAACGTAATTAGCGTACAGTTTACAAGACTGGTTTTCTTTACACATTTTACTTGTCATATAAAGCATCATATACAATATTATCGAAAGCGTAAGCAATTAGCTCACACTCTACAAGACATGTTTTATCATATTTTTCGCGTAATAACTTTGCAGCGTCGCTTTGATTAATAATATGATTTTGACGCAAAATAGTAATAAACTTCTTATATTTATTGCTCACGCTGTACGTATGTTGATCTAATTGATGACATACATAATCAACACAATCTTCAAGTTCATATAGGAACAGTAAGGTTGACGGCTTCATGTACATGCAATTATCATGCAACACCAACTTTATAATATTTTTATCGCGCATTTTTACAAGTTTTATAATCAGATCACAAACTGCAAATCTTGAAGATACTGCACAAATCGTTGTGCAGTCAAAATAAGCTGACCGCACAAATCGTTCAATATCCACCCGTCGATCTATAAACGTTTTCCATGTTGCGTATGGCAAAATTATTTGATTGCCCCTGTTGTCACCAAGCAGTATTTCCACATAAGATATAGGTCCCACGCCGATTGCAATATCCAAGTATTTGTATGCCGTGGCGGTCAAGGCGTATCTCCTACCCAAGATGCGTGGAGTATAACGCGGCTGCGATAATGCTCTGTAAAAAAAAATATAGCTCGCTATAGAAAAATATAAGATATTAATACGAAGAAAATTTTAAAAATTATAAAAAATACTTACGGTTTATCATTCGCCTCGTTCTGTTGGATCGGAACGTAATAGTTCATGCTGTACGTTTCGGGAAGCTTTTGAAGTCTGTCTTCCACCGACTGAGGAGCAAACGAGAAGTTTTGCTGTCCGTCTTGTAACACGCGAGTGATGCGGTACCATTGTCAGAACTCTTCTTATATTGTACACCCCTCCACAAATTTTTTAATCCTTTGTCACAACTGGAGCACTCATCACACCCAATAAAATTACAGCGTTGCCGACGTTTATAAAATTACAGCGTTGCCAACGTTTAAATCACGTGATCATCGAGAGCCAATCACGTTATCGCGAAACATGTTGCAACATGTTTAATGCAACGTTGCCCCCCCCCTCTAACACCCAAAACAGGGAGGGGGTAAAAAGTAGCATTTTTTATATCAATACCCCCTTATAAAAACATATCAAGTTTTTTCAAAGGCACCGCAAAATAGTTTACGTCTGATAAGCGGGATATCAGTTTACTTCTGATAAGCGGTTTTTCCCGGAGCCCCGGGTGACGTCACCCCCTCCCCGCCGTAACACCCCCCGCGCCCACAAGTTCCCCCCGCACACCCGCACCCCCCTCAGAGCTCCCGAGTTAGAACCGGCCTTGTATTCCTACTTCATTTCTTTAATGTAAAATCATAACGAACTGAATATAATTAACATAACGTTGTACGCGCGATTCGTGCATCGCTTTTCGCATTGTCTTTTTACACTTCGACGAACTGGGATGCGGGGAATATTTCCTCCTCGTCGTCGCTCTGTTCTCCCCCTCGTAGGGTGGCTGTCTCGGCTTCGGCCGGCGGACGTGAGTCATCCGGCTCGGCTACCTGCTCGCTCGGCGCGTCCGATGTCACCTTCGGCGTCGGCGTTGGCTCGCTCGTTTGCTTTCTCGGCGACGTCGGCGATGTCCTCCTTCGGGGCTCGGCTCCGTCGTCTCGCGTTGTCCGCTCGCTCGTCGGCCTCGGGATTATTCTAGTAACGGCGATGGACAGGTCTCGGATCGGTGCTGTGGCGGCTGTAGCCGTCGGCTGCATGCTTACAAAGAAAATTACAGTACATCAAAAAAAAAAAAATAAAGAAAGAAAAATAGAAAAAAGTAGGATTAGAAATAAGGATAATTATTCAAGTCAAAGAGACAAGATAGGTCAACAATATAGACAGCAAATCCAAAATGGGCAAACAGAGAATAGCATATAAGAGTAATGAAGATAAAGCTATGGACATAGAAAATAACTATAAAGAAGAAATAGCTATGGAAGAAGAGAAAGCTAATAAGGAAAAAAGTCGAAAATCAAAAAAGGATAAAGATGAAACGTACAAGAGTGAGGACGAACAAAGATATGAGAATGCCAAAGTAGCTGATGAGGAGGAGTTTTACAAAAGAATATCTGGAGATGGAAATGTGACGATTCCAACACCCCAAAAGAAAAAGAGGCAAGACAGTAAGAATGCTGATAGTAGGGTAACGGAGGGCCCGCAAAAGGGAAAGGAATATAAACAATGAACCAGTTACTTCTAATTAATACAAATCACTCGAGATAGGCGCAAGACCTGGTTTTTCTCACAGCAAGAAAAAATGGAGTGGACATTGTAATATACACAGAACTTTATGGTGTAACGCAAGGACAGGAAGAGTATGCGTCAATAGAAAGAAGACCGCTTGTCTTCAACGCGAATGGCTAATAATAAAGTCCCATGTTCTCCGATGAGCAAGGGCGACGGATTCGTCATTGTTAAATGGGCAAAAATAATAGTAGTGGGAGTATATTTCTCCCCCAATAAAAATTTAAGGCAGTTTGATAGATTTCTAAACCAGATTACAGATGAAATAAATAAGTTTGTGAACGACCCTTTACTTATAGTGGGAGACTTAAACGCTAGGTCGAAACTTTGGAATACAATAGACAATTCAAGGGCAGATACACTCCTAGAATGGATAAATAGCCAAAATCTGATTTGCTTAAATAATAACAAAAAACACATTTGTAGTCATCCAAGAGGAAAGTCCGCGGTTGATATAGCAATAGGAAATAACAAACTATTAAGGATTAAATCGATATGGAGAGTCGACGAAAGCACGGACACACTATCGGACCATTTATATATTTATATACAACTTAATGTTAAAAATAAAGTAGGTGAACCAGTCCAGAGATATAAGAAGCTAACTGACAGGACTTTCCCACGAGGGAGTATAACCTCTCTTAACTCGGAGGAACTCGAAATGGCAGCCACTATAAGGACATAGAGCAAGCTGGAAGACAACCTACCGGCAACAACTATGGTAAAAAAAATAAACGTAATATTGAGAGACATTTCAGTCTAAATGTCTAAAGCCAAAAAAAGCATAAAAGACTCGATATACTGGTGGAACAGCGAAATATCAAATCTCAGGAAAATCTGTAATGTTCATTGGAGAAAAGTCACGAGGGCGAGAGGAAAAGCGTCCAGGTCAGAACAAGGAAGACTGGACGGCATATTCAGAGAATCAAGAAGGGAATTACGAAAAATGATCAAAAGATCCAAAATCAAGGCGTGGTCTGAGTTCATGGAAACACTGCAAACGGATCCATGGGGCATGCCAGTTAAGATCGTAAGGAACAAGATCAGAAGAGCAGATTTCCCCTTAACGCAGAAAATGGATAAGTCAACGTTAGAAAGTGTATTAAAGTATCTATTCTCAAATCAGGAAAGAGAAGCGGATATAGAGGAGGAAAATGAGTGGACTAGCGAAAACGAAGTCACCGAACAGGAAGTGCGCGAAGCGCTTAGAAAAGTTAGCAATAAAAAAATACCCGGTCCGAACGGAATAAGAGGGTCAATAATCAAGGAGACAGGGTTAATTATGATGGACCATTGGCAGAAATGTTTCAACAAATGCCTCAAGGAAGGATACTTTTCAATGTCATGGAAACTAGCACACTTACAAGGGAACCTCGCGAACTCGAAAATTGTGATTTTAATGAAACTTGGCATAAATATAGAGGGGGTAAATACATGAATTTAGAAATTTTTCGTAGCTGCCCAAAAACGGTTTAAAGGGGTGAAACCACCCTTCAAAGATTGAGACATTTTTCGTTTTCTCTATATATCGTAAACTAAACAAAATATTAAAAAATGTTTTATACAAGTTTTACAATAAAAGTACTTCCATCTAACTACAGTAATTAAATTTAAAAAAAAATTTTTTTTACAATTTTTTAATTTTTGAAAAAAAAATTTTTTTTAAATTTTATTTATGTAGTTAGATAGAGATATTATTATAAAACTTTTGTATAAAACATTTTTTAATATCTCCAATACTTTTCGAGATATATCGGAAAAAGCAAAAATTTGCTCTACACTATGCACTGAAAAAAAGCATGAGAGAATGCGATAGCACCGCGACGGAGAGCGTTAAAAAATATTTTAAAGAAATTTTTTATTAAGGTTTATTTATGATCTCGCGCTGCGCGTTCACTTGGCGCGAGACACTACCGTGTCTCTTGATACTGAATATAATATCAGATACTAAAAATATAATAAAATAAAATAATATAAAATAATATTTTGTATAATATAATAATATGTAATAACATAATATAATAATGTCACACGTGAATGCATGCTGATGTGAGTGAGAGAGAAAGAGTAAATAATATTAATATAATATAGTAATATAATAATATAATATAATATAAAATATTTATATCCAGACTTCTTGGTCCGGATCCATTAGAGAAGATTTCTGGGACATTCCTAAAAGCCCATTAAAGAAGCTTAAAAAACTTCGTTTCCTACTCCTACCAAATTGTCAAGTAAAAAAAAGAAACGATCTTCGATCTAGATCAAAATTAATGTAATCTATGATCTAGATCAAATGTATGAAAAATAATCTGTGGTCTGATCTAGATTTTTAATATTTTGATAAAGATCTTGATCTGATCTAGATTATTTATTTAATGATCTATTACAACACTGGAAATAATGCGATATTTTTCATTACGCATTATTTTTGAAATAAGTAATGCGATTTTTTTCATTACGCATTACTTTTGTAATAAGTAATGCGATTTTTTTTATTACGCATTACTTTTGAAATAATTAATGCGAGTTTTTTCATTACGCATTATTGTTTTAATAATTAATGAGTAAAGAAATAATTACTTATTAAAAAATTAATAAGTAATGCATTATTTTTTAATTTGCATTTTTATTACCCTGATTCAAGGTATATTGTTGTTCAATGTATAATGCCACACTAAAATATGTTAATTTTGTATCTAGATATGGATATATCTCGATAACATCCACATACATGGATTTATCAATATAAGAAAAAGATTTTGGACGCGATACTTTTGCAAGATCGACAGAGAACAAGAGAGACAGAGAAAAATAAATAATGCCTTAATTGACGAATCAAATGGCCGATTTGGATTGGCAGATGTCGTCGATCTGCGTCGACTCTTTGACATGTCACCGCTAATGGATCCGGACCAAGAAGTCTAGATATAAATATTTTATATTATATTATATTATTATATTACTATATTATATTAATATTATTTACTCTTTCTCTCTCACTCACATCAGCATGCATTCACGTGCGACACTATTATATTATATTATTACATATTATCATATTATACAAAATATTATTATTTTATATTATTTTATTTTATTATATTTTTAGTATCTCATATTATATTCAATATCATAAATAAACCTTAATAAAAAATTTCTTTAAAATATTTTAATTAACGCTCTCCGTCGCGGTGCTATCGCATTCTCTCATGCTTTTTTTAATGCATAGTGTAGAGCAGATTTTTGCTTTTTCCGATATATCTCGAAAAGTATTGGAGATATCAAAAAATGTTTTATACAAAAGTTTTATGGTAACAATATCTCTATCTAACTACATAAATAAAATTTAAAAAAAAAATTTTTTTTTAAATTAAAAAATTGTTAAAAAAAATTTTTTTTTTAATTTAATTACTGTAGTTAAATAGAAGTACTTTTATTGTAAAACTTTTGTATAAAACATTTTTTAATATTTTGTTTAGTTTACGAGATATATTGAAAAAACGAAAAATGTCTCAATCTTTGAAGAGTGGTTTCACCCCTTTAAACCGTTTTTGGGCAGCTACGAAAAATTGCTAAATTTATGTATTTTCCCCCTTTACATTTATGCCAAGTTTCATTAAAATCAGAATTTTCGAGTTCGCGAGGTTCCCTTGTTAGTGCTACTCAAAAAACCAAATAAACCAGATGGTGAGCCAAAATCGTATAGACCTATATGCTTACTGGATGAGACGGGAAAATTTTTTGAGAGGCTAATAGAAGCCAGAGTAATAAAACATTTGGAGGAGGAAAATAAAATATCAGACGCGCAATTCGACTTCAGGAAAGGTAGGTCAACCATCGACGCTATAGCAAGAACAAAAAAGCTGGTAGACGAGTATATAGAAGAGGAGAAAATAGTATTGATGATTGGACATATCCAATGCCTTTAATTCGTTACCGTGGAAAACAATTGGAGAAGCTACATCTAAAAAAGAATTACCGAAATATTTAAGAAAAATAATAAACGCGTATCTCAAGGAAAGATATTTGACTTTCGTAGATAACAATGGAGAATACAATTTCCATAAGTGTCTATGTGTATTGTCCTGCAAGGTTCTGGGACCAATATTGTGGACAATGGCGTATGACGAGGTATTATCAAGGATAACACCAACCGACACCAACATCATTGGATTCGCGGACGACACGCTAATAATCGTAGCATAAATGGACATAGATGAGACCATCAAGAAGGCCGAGCTTACTGTAAGAATGGCGCTGGCGTCAATTAAAAAGTTATGTCTGAGTGTAGCAGTAGAGAAAACAGACGTAATGGCATTTGGCACAAAAGAAGAAGAAATTACAAACCTAAAGGTCAACATCGGAGATATCAATAAAAAAATCTATGACAAGAGAAGATATCAATAAAAGGATCTATGAAGTACCTTCTTTTTTTTTGGTCACGCGGAGGAAACTCTCATGGGCTATCTCCTCGGCCCCTGGGAGGACCGAGGGGGGTGTGCCGGACTCTTACCGGCTAAAACCTCCGCGGGTGGTCTGCGCCGCAGCGTGTCGCCATGACTCGGGGGACGCTCCGGGCCCGCTTCCAGCACTCCTGCCGCGCGTGCGCCGGTGTTTTGGCGCGCGCCTCTCGTCCAGTGGGTCGGTCCTGGTTTAGAAGACCCCCCGGACGGCCCGGCCGTGGATGCCGGGCCTTCCTGCGCTTGACTGCGGCGAGGTTGGAACACCCACCTCCTCGCCGCGAGATTAGGGATGGGGCGGGTCCCAACCCGCGCACCAACCCTCCTCCGGGAGGAGCAAAGCTCCGCCCCCTCCCCTTCCCGGGAACTCTCTCCGCCCAAGCGTTCGCCCCCGGCCGCCAGGCGTGGCGACAAAGCGCGACCTGCCCGACCGGTCCCACCCCCGGACCCGAGGAGGGGAGGGCTCGAGTTGGCGTTGGTTCCGGGCGGGCGGTGGTAGCCGCCCAGGAGTGCCAGAGTCCCCTCCTTCCCCGCGACTTTTATAATAAGAGTCCGGGGGCGAGTCACCCTGCGAGGGGGGGCCCCCATTGACAAGGGCTTTCCCTTCACCTTCGCGCTTCATTTATGAAGTACCTAGGTATCAAAATAGATAGAAAACGGAATTTTGTGGAGCATCTGCGCGAGGTAATTCCAAAGGCGGAAAGAATGGCTGCGGCACTAACTAGAATCACACCAAATCTAAGAGGGCCAGATGAACGTTCGCGGAGATTATACGAGAAAATAGTCCACTTAGTAATAAACTATGGATCCCCCTTATGGGGCAAAAGCATAATCAAACAAAAAGCTCTAAAAATTAAAATCAAACAACTCCAAAAAAGAATAGCATTAAGAGTAATAAGAGGATACAGAACCATTTCTTACGAAGCCTCGTTAATATTGGCAAGGTTAATTCCACTAGACATACAGGTAGAAAAACATAAAAAGGTTTACGACAGAATAAATAGCGCTCAAAATGAAGGAAGCATAATGACAGCCAGAACGAGACGAATAATCAGAAATCAAGAAGCAGAAAACGCATTGCGAACGTGGATAGAAAGAATACAAGACTGTGGACCTAGTGAACCCGGAAGAAGAGTGCGAGAGGCTTTTGGACCAGTAATGGCGGAATGGTATAACAACAAAAATCTCACATTAACGTACAGAACAACTCAGGTCCTTTCGGACCATGGGTGTTTAGGTAAATTCCTGTTTAGGATAAACAAGGTTGGAACTCCAGTGTGTGCACATTGCGACTTCATTACGGATGACGCACAGCACACGCTGGAGTTCTGTGAAATGTGGGAAGAACCAAGGAAAAGATTAATGGATACGGTAGGAAACAAATTAAAACTGAGAGAAATAGTCTCTCTAGAAAGCATCCATTGAGGACCTTAATAAATGGAAGGCCTTGGTAAGGTTTTGCGAAGAGGTTATGTCTACAAAGGAGGAAACGGAAAGACAGAGAAAGAGGCAGGAAAACCAGAGGCCCCCGTAAGAGTATAATTAAAATTGCAGGCATTTTTGGACCTTTAAGCGATATTGTTAGGTGTATATATTTACATATTCTTTATATATCTACGAACGTAAGATAAAATATGCGAGCATGCGTTAGTACTCGTACTAACAAATGCACCAAGCGCAGAGGGTACTTAGTATTTGGGGTTTGGCGCACCTCCGCACCCGAGCCAAGAACGTAGGGAAGCGGCGATAGGTCATATTTAATTATTAAAGTAAACGAATGTACATATAAATAAGGATAAAATAATATAAGATTGTTTAGATGAATTTTGAGTATCAATATGATTGTTACGTCCGGTGGACTTAACGTTTTTCTTCTCGTTGTCCATGTAAGGAAAACAATTGAGTAAGAGAAATCGTACTCTAACGGTCGCCAAGAGCAAGAAATGTTTGCAGAGGATCGCTCTATCGTCACGCACAAGTTCGTGAGATATAGCGACAATTTAAAATTTTATTTTTTTTTTTTGAGGAATAATAAATACATAAACCGAAGGAAATAGTGATTAAACAAATGCATAGTTCCCCATCTGTAAACTGTTTTGAGAGCGACCGTTAGATATGACAATTCTTTCGGGAAGTCTGGAGCAATGTCGAGTCTAGAATGAAAAAAATATAATAAATAACTTTATTACCGAACATTACTCTAACAATGCCCTGGATCGGTACCCGACGCTAAGCAAAGGAAAAAAGAAATATTAAAACCTAAAGAAATTAAAATCTTCAAACAACGAACCTCCGGAAACTATAAAAATTTATTATTCACAGCAAAAACGCTGTCCGCTCTCAATCAATAAGAGTATGTTTCTCACTAAAATTCTACAGGAAGACATAAAGACCCTTTTTTTTGCTTGCTTGTTTGAGTGACCTAAAGATAAGAGGAGTGAAAAATTATAAACATCCCTCTCCTATACTCAAAACCAAAACCAAATCGGGCGGAGACGAGAAGAGATGGACCAATAGCTGATCATCTCTACAAAATAATAATTTCGCGAGTTCCCAATAGACAAGCTCCAAATTTGGTGGTTTTGAAAAGGCCCACCAATCCAAGAATAACACCGCTTACACCTCAACCCTTCTCTTCGGAAAATTGAGTATAAAATCGCGATCCCAAAGACCGCGAGCAGCTTTTCCGCTTTTTATTCTTGACCGAGTACGAGTCCAAAAATTTCGCGAGTTCACGATTTTTCACGATTGCTCAAGTGCGAGTCGGGACAAACATTAAAGTGTCGAACACAAAAAAGCGAACCGCAAGTGAAATGAGTGCACTGGTGTACTTCCGTGGGTTACTCTCTCCAGTTCCACCAGCCTAGAGTCCTGACGGACCGACTTGTTCCGGTCAACCGAGAACCGCCTGAGTACCCAGAGACCGGCACTCCGGATTACGCTCAGAGGAAACATCCCGACAAGTAGTAAGTCTCTAGACATAAATTTTTACCGGATCCCGATTTTCGTTATATAAAATCAAACTTAAAATTGTAGTGGACAATAGTTTCTTCCATCGTAATCAGTCGAATCTAAAAAGAAAACGGAGACGGGCGATCAGGCGGGCTCGCGCTTATCCGGACCCTACCACGCTCACTTTGCGTTCAGAGGGCTGTTCACCTTCGACGGGAAACGCGGACTTCGACCCTGCCCTTCGAGAGTCCGACCGGCCGATCCGGTGCGCGGATTCAGAGACGGTCATTCGAGAGTCCGACCGAGCGTTCCGGTGCGCGGATTCAGAACCTGTTACTCGAGAGTCCGACCGGGCGTTCCGGTGCGCGGATTCAGAGGCTGTCGCTCGAGAGTCCGACCGGTAGTTCCGGTGCGCGGATTCAGAGGCTGTCACTCACTCGAGTCCGACCAGCAGTTCCGGTGCGCGGATTCAGAGGCGGTCATCGTCCAAACATCTGAAGATAGCGCCCACAACACTCGTAATTTCGTCACGGTCTCGGATTCTAGCAATAAACAATTTTCTTCACCTCCTCCTCCCTCACCTCACTATTCCCCTATCAGTTCTCCCGAACCAGAAGAGGTTCCTCCGCCACCTTCACCTACACCATCCCTTGAGTTTTTAGCCGAATTCCCCCTCCTACCTCCCCGTTTAAGATATTACTATTACGACGGCACCCAAGCCTCCTTATTAGAAATTTTAGAGCAGTTCCCTCTCAAATTAGATCCTTTTCTCCACCATTTCCGAGACCTTACAATTAATCCGGAAACGATTGATCCGGAAGTCCTTCTAGACATACTACCCGCCCTCGCTCCTAACGATCCTATTTTGGTATTTACACCTTACTATTTCGATCCTTTTGCTATCCCTGCCGACTTTTTCTATAACTTCTTTCCCCCTTCATACGCCACAGTAGAAGAGTTACATTGACATACAATCTCCTCCCGATTTAGAAAAGAAAAAATAATTGTATTAGCTTTTTAGCCGATCTTAATAATTATTTTGTAATTATAATATCTAAATTTTTTATTATTCTAACTATCTTAGCCGATCTTTTAAATTATTATTACAATATCTAATCTTCGATTATCTGTGATTATGTTAGCCGATCTTTCGAATTATTTTAGCCGATTTATAAACTATTATTATTATGTATGTTGCCCTATTCATTCGAATTATTATTCTGTCACCTTTTTCATTTTTTAATATTAAATTTCTTACTTATCATTATGTTAACCAGCATTAAAATTATTATTGTATCCATGCAAATCTACCCAATATTATACCGGCAGTACTAATAGTATTTTTGTAAAACATGACTTCAGCGCTTATTCTAATGTACTAAAACGTTAAAATAAATTCTTTATATGTAGTTTTTAAATAATTTTCGTTAACTACTTAATTTCAAAAACCACCCCCGGATCTCCAACCCCCGATCAAAGATTGCACCAGGTCCAGTCCCGAGTTAAAGTGATTCAATTCACTGACTCAAAACTTGGACCACGAGCGCATGACACAGAAACAGGGTTATAACGGGCTTGAAAGGGCACGCTGACCCATATTCTGCGTTGTAAAAAGTGCGTTCGACCCAAGGCACCTACCCTTTCTTATTGTGTGCCTACTTGAATTCTATAAGTTTGTTGCATTCTTCCTTGCCTTACCTGCGTATCCGAAACAGATTAAATTTCTTAAGGCCGGACGTAACATGATATTGCATATTGATTTTATTCGTGTTTAACTCAATCATACCGCCGTCATCAAAGTGACCTGATGTGCACCACGTGGAGAATGACAGTCGGATTTTGTACATCATGTGGCTCTGAAATTTATCAGTAAAAATTTGTACTTACTGATCTGAATATAACGGATAGCTAACGCACCAATTTCACTGAAGTTAACAGAAGATCACATTCCTCTATATTCATAAACCCACACATACACGTAAACATACATATATACATACTCATACATAAAAAATAAAAGTTCAAATTTTATTTTAAAAAATCAGCCTTTTCAGGGTCACATGATATACAAAATCCGACTGTCATTCTTCACGTGGTGCACATCGGGTCACTTTGATGACGGCGGTATAATTTAGTTAAACACGAATAAAATTAATGTGCAATATCATATTGATACTCAAAATTCATGATATTCAAAAAATACCGTATTTATTCGCTAAAATGCCCTAAAATGCAGTGTAAATTTCAAACTCGTGTGTAATCAACAAAAAATATCGTATCGACATGTATTTTTTTTTAATTTCTTAGAAAAGAATGAACTTTAAAAATCTGAATTAATATTAGCCAGATTTTAACGAGAAACTTGTGAAAAATGATAACAAACTTTTACTTTTTTCAATTAAAAAAAAAAACATGTTTGGTTTTCATGCGATACAAAAGGTTCGCACTTAACAAATCAAACTTTCGCCTAGGGATTCTCAAATTAGAGTCTTTGCCCTTTAATTTAAAAAAAGTACGTGTAATTTAGATGATTTTTCGCAAAGTTGCATTACTTTAAAGATTGCCCAAAAATCGGTCAAAATTTTTTTCTCGTTTTTTTTTGCGCCAGTGTATATTTAAAGACTGAGCAATGCAAATAAGAATTTTTTACATTGTAACATAAGAACAAATATATATTTGTAAAATATGTTGAATACATTATAGATACATTTTATTAATATAATGTGATGTACCAAAAAATTATAACGTATTTTTATATATACATATGCATATAAGAACTGGACTACTTTACCATAACGGCCCAAAATACTAGCTTCATGCAATATTCAACTTGCTTCGGGAGATCGCTTCTTTTTAATCAAATCTCTTATGAGAGAAACATTCTTTGCAGTATTTTCTGGAAGCCAATAACATTTTGATTCATTCTGAACATACCATGTATCTGGTACAGCTTCCACAGTATCCTCAGCAAATTTAATAACAAACCAACTCATCTTTAATATTGTATACTTTAAAAAATTGTATTTAAATAGATAAATATAAAATATTTCAAGTTAATAATATACATATAAAATATTTTAAATTAACAATAATTATAAACATAAACGAATCATTTTCTTCGACTTATCTAGCAGATAATTTTGGATATGTATAACGACGTTCGCACAGAAAGCGAGAGGTCCCGATTCAAACCCAGGCTAGGGTAACATTTTTCGGAATAGATAGTTGATTTTCTTAAATACGGTCATTCTATAATTTAAAAATCAATAAATATAAAAAACACTAAATTTTTTAATTTAGTAATTTATAAAACTGTGTTTTAAGTCTGACAAATCAAGTCAGCGCGCAGTTATTAGAAATATTATTGAGGAGTACCTCCTAGCCAAAGATTTGTTAGTGTTGACTTCGTGTTTAAAGAATATTTATTTCTCTACAATTGTTTTTAATTATTTTAGTGCGCCTTTCGGCGCGAAAAAAAATATGTTTCCTTATAATCTTCTCTCCCTGTAGGAGATATGTGACTTTGTTAGGGTGACCAAAATTGGTCCGTATTTCTCTTCTGGAAGAGTTCCTTCGTCTGTTGAAAATTTGGATGGATCTGTTCGTGAAGGAGTCTCTAGTCTAGTCTTCTTCTCAGCTGGAGGTTCTAGAAGATCTGTTTGTGTCGATATTTCCTAATGTGTCGTCTGGGTGAAGGCATCGACAAAGAATCTCGGTCTTGGGAAGTCAATCGGGATGAGCTTCCAGGGAAAGTATTCAGTATATCGCTCCGTCATCAGGAAAGTCTTCGCTTGAGAAGAAACAAGTACTACATTTGCCCGGAGAGAGCGAAGACACGTCATTTTGTCCCTTCTTATATATAGTTTGATTTGTCATATTAATTACGAGTTAATTCGTAATGCGACGTCTATCGGCAGGAATAATTTTCTCTATCTGTTTGAAGCTGAATGAATTTATGTGCGACTGTCAATTGTCGGTGATCATAGCCTACTTGTTAATACTCACAATCGCCACAATTATAAATTCAAAAATCTAACATTATCCAAGATTATCTGCCAGATAAGTCGAAGAAAATGATTCGTTTATGTTATTATTTATATATGTAGCAATGGAAATGAAACTAATTTATTTTTGTAAGGCAGTACTACCAATTTTCTTTTGATCAAATCAATACTCCATATTTCAAGTGAATTACTTTCCTTTTCTATATATTGAATATCAAACAAAGACGATGAGCACGGTTTTAAATAAAAGCTATTTTGCTTGCTATACTTGTATCCTATTAAACATACAGAGTTTTTACAAGAAGCGATATTCTTAATTTCAATAATTAAATTATTTTTTAATTCTACAAATCTGTCACCTTTTTTTGAAATATCTAAGCAATAATGGTTTGTCTGTGCTTGCCTATATTGTGGAGAAGTACAATTATTTATTAAAGGCCCATTGAAATGTTCTATTCGTAATTTCACAGAATCATTGCTTGTAATATTAATACATTCAATATTGCTTTCTTCAATGACGCGACGTACAACTTGTTGTAGAGGTTGAGCAGATTTGTGAACTTTTTTATTTAAATATTGCATGAAATTTTCAAAAGGAAACACACTGAAATTATCAAGTGAACCATATAATCTTACACAGTTACCCAAATGCAAAAGATTGTGTATATTATGTGATACAAAATCTGGACCGTAAATTTTAATAGATTGGCAAACGTTCCATCAAACTATGAGCATACGATATGTACTTTTCTAATTTCGAGTAATTAGTAACTTATCATTATAGAGCTGGCAAGGCTTAATGTAATAAATTGATTATATAGTTTAGACGATAGCACATTTTTTTAAACGATAGGACCAGTATATAGCAAAAATTCTAAATTCTGTAACTTTGTATCTCTTACATTCAACTATAGAACGCGTTTTTCTTGAAAACTCACAAGGAATATATCATTTTAATCTCAAAAGATTTTCGGAAATGTTATTAATATCACGAAATCGTAATTTATAAAGTGGTTTGCCATAAATCCAACCATGTTATTTATGGCAAAGAAGTCTTTTCATACTACCTAGTAAAAAATTATGCATGTAGTCTATTGGTACATTGTTAATCATGTTAAAATGTGGTATATCTAATAGCAAGCTTTTACCAATATGATGTTCTGATTGAGCCATAGTTCTGAATGAACTATCAGTTCTTTTGCGTAAATTTTTAGTTTCGGTAAAGCACAATACATTATTGAGAAATTCACCCTTTTGATCACATTTTGTGCACGAAAAATAACCTGTATGACTTTTGATACCTAATATAAATGATTTTACAGGTGAATCACATATTAACATAAAAAGTCGAAAAGTATGTCTAAAAGAATTTATTAATATTCCCTTGGTCGATAAATGAATGCATTCATTTACAAAATCTTTGAAAAACTCATTAGTAGGCTTTCCTGAACCATGATATAAAACAATTAAAAACACTTGATTCATAAGTACTTTTATTGACTTTACTGAGCACAAAGTAGGCCAAAATGAATTACTAGAACTCTTACTCAAAGGTAAGCCATCAACATTAACAGCTAATAAAAATTCTTTATTTGGTTGTATGTTGATTATATAATTTATGCAAAATTAATTTATAGTTTTTTCTATGCCAAAATAATAGTATTCTCCGTTACCTAAAGGTGTTATAACTATATTAGGAGTTTTTAAAAGAGTTCTCGGATCTTTTGGTACATTGTCACAACCAGATATTTTACATATAATGAAAAGTATATTTTTCAATGATGATTGTGTTATATTATCTTTTATGGCGTATTCGGCTATTTTCGAATTTAGTGATATTCCTTTTTTAAGATTATTACGCTCAATATTAGGTGATAATGTATTGTGACGTGACATTTTTCGTCCGTCACAAGGGCCAGTATGGTCCGACCGGGAAAGGTCATTTGGGGCCGCTCCTGGTCCTGAGCGGGAAAGCGGTCTCTCTTCCGATCTATATTATAAAAAGTTATTAAGATACTTAAGGACCCGCCAAGCGGAAGACGCGATCCGCGGGGAAAGTGGTGTGCCAGAGAGACTGAATGTAGTGTGGGAGCAGCCGTCAAGGGACAACGGGAGCAGTTGCGGGAGCGGCTGAGCGGCGGGACCCCGGACCATCGTAAAGAACTTTGGCAAGTATATAATCGACCTTATCGCGGCAGGAAAGGAAGAGCATGAAACGGCCACTACCGTATGTCGCTTTCTTGCAGAAACCGGAAAGGCAAGCCGGAGAGGAGCACTCTTGAGAACGACGCTGGGGAGGATTAGCGTGCGCCCTCACATCCCGTGAAGCCGGATGGAGGATCCCCCCAGGAGCGGTTGTAGCCGGACACTTCGCGCAAAGTCAAAAAAATCCTACGAAATCTTAAGATTTCCCGAGGAATCACAAATGACTTAGATTCGCTGTCTTTGGTCGCCAGGCCGGTTTTACCGTTGCACCGCCAAGGTCCCCGCTGGTAGATTAGTCTCGCCAGCTAATTAGGTCGCTCACGCCCTTACATCGGTTCGCTTTCCCGCTGCGCTGTTATCGCGCCGCGTCGCTGAGGAGGTGGGAAGGAGACGTGGTGGCGGCGAAGAAGATAGAAGGCTTGAAGTGGTTTTCCAAACAACGTATATTTACATCGTTAACACTACACCTCTCCTTTCTGACTCGCTCACTCACTCACGCTGTCACACTCACACTATCACACTCGCTCGCGCTTGTCGAAACGTGTCGTTTCGTTACAATGTCCTTGACAAAGGACAACGCGTCCGCGTCTCGCGTTGCGCGTCTCGCGTCGCGTTAACTAATACTCGCGAAATTAATCGCGGTAATGGCGATTATAACGGGATTACGAATAACTCGCGTATCCACTTCGCGTACGTCGCTGATGCGTTTTAATACGTAACGTCGAGTGGAAAATTCCCGGAGATTAGAATGTTATAGAGAAACACGTCCGCCACCGATGCTGTCTCTACTCGAACTCTCCTTTGGTTCCGCTGGCTTGGCCCCGTCGCCCCACCGTTACTCTCGCGCAGTCGCGTAGCGCGTGGGGGAATCGCTCCGCCCACTTCGCTCGATCCGTCGCTGCCTCGGAACGCCGCGCGCGCGCGTTTGAGATCGTCGTCGTTACCTCCGCGGGACTTAGTCTCTGAGCGCGCCTTGGTTGGAACCAATCACACTGAGCTCATTCAATAGCCATATTGAATGAGAGCTCAGTGTGATTGGTTAATACCTTTATATTCAACCAATCATAAACCAGACGTCAAAAGAAGTAAGTGAAGGACCAGAATTTGACATCAAATGGTTATGTTCAGAAAACACAAGTGATCAGTGAGCAGTCAGTGATTATTGATCCTTACTGTTAGATCTCTAAATTTGGACCAATTATATTAGCGAATTATTCAACCGTTGTGCAACGATTATGTTTTCTGAACGTAACCAATGACTTGTGTTTGCTAGGATATATTAATGAATATGCATATTATGTACCACAATGTATATTCAAATAGTGTATATAAGATGTATATACATTTAATATCGTATGCTGTATATACATACAAAATACATTAATGAATATGTATATTATGTACTATAGGCTGTTTTCCAGTTAGGTACACAGACGACACAGTGTAACACTGTCCATTAGTGTGAGAACGAACATATCAGTGTGTCTCACTCACATTAGTGGACACAGTGTTACACTGTGTCGTCTGTGTATCTAACTGGAAAACAGCTATAATGTATATTCAAATTGTGTATATGAGATGTATATACATTTAATATCGTACGCTGTATATACATACAAAATATATTAACAGATATACATATTTGCTGCTATGTTAAAGTGAAACTGAGTCACTCAGTAATATGAGTATTTTATACTCAGATAGTAACGTCATTACTCAGTAATTTAAAAAAATATGCAGGTGATCACGCTTATTTTAATAACAAAATTACCGCAATATATAACCTTACTTTTAAAGTGAATATGCGAGACTCAATAAAGCACACGGTCTTGAAATCGCTCAGATTGTGGATATAAACTCAGTTCAATCTCACTTGTAAATAAAATACAAAAGGAACGTACATTTAACTAAATTATGACGTCACAAGTAAGAATTATCTGACAAGAGGAGGCCATACTCTGCTCTCCGCCGATTTTGATAAAACTTGAAGGAGTTGTAGGAGATTCTATGTAATTAATATCTGTAAAGCAAATTTTTTTTGAATGAGCCCTAGAAACCGAGTTATAACAAAAAATCGTAGGTTGATTTTTCCATTGCGTAGTCTTATAATTGCATTATTTTAGACAGCGATGCCAATTTTTCCGCAATTTAAAGTATCTCAGACATCACAAAATATTTTTAAAGTATTTTAAAAATATTTTTTAAGAAGTTTAAAATATTTCACGAAAATATTTTTTTAATGTTTCTATGCCCGCATTGCTAAAATTGCAGTAGTGCTGAAAAACTTTAGCATTTTTGAGATTACATTTACAAATATATCCTTCTTTTATTCCGCAGCATTTTCAATCACATTTATTTTATTTACAATTATATTACAATTTCAATATTATAATTAAAATACCTTCAATATAAACCCTTTGCTTTATATATGGATACACAAAATACTGATGTTAATGCATTGATGATAACTATCATAGAAATATACCAAGATTGCCAAATTGTGCTGGAAATGGCTGAAACTACCGGAAGTTTAATGGAAAATGGCGGAGCCAATCACAATCGAGAGAGGTATTGGCACAACTCTCCTTATAGAAACTCTAGGTGTTCTTCAGCGCTCTCACGATATTAACGACGTGGACATGTACTGCATAGCCAATGTTCACGTTAAGCCAAAGATAACGCATATCTATATAATTTTGATTCCGTTCCGTGCTATTGTGCACGAAATGTCCGCGCGATAACACAAAGTTATTATGCAAAATTATTTCAAAGATCTATGATCGGTTTTTGCATGCTATTATTATCAACTCGCTCGATCTTATTATTGTTGTCTCGTTCGCCTACATCAAGAGACACGGTAGTAGCTCGCGCCAAGTGAGAGCGCAGCGAGACAGACCGTGTTCTTTTACGCGAGTACGCGACTTGCGAGCACTCGAGATTATCGAATCTCAGAAACGGCTAAACCGATCGAATTCTAAGTAGGCTCAATCGAAAGCTTGGGATCAATTTATATAAGAAACCTGTTTTTATTTTTCCTCTACATGCCCTATGAGTGAAGGTATTGCGACACAAAGTCCGAAATGTTAAAATTTCATTTTAAGATACGTCGTCGTCGTCAATATCGTCAACATTGTAGGTATCTCTGCGGGTAGTGTGGGTGCCGAAAATGAGGGACGAAATTCCATCTCGTGTATCTGCCACTGTGTGGCGTTCACATCGTCACCATGTTATCAATTTCTTATAAGTCACGTGGGTTGCCAGTGGCTCGCTCGCGCTGACTCGTGTGTGACTCGCGTTATTACGTGTGTGAAGTGATGACATGTGGCGTTTTAAGGTTAGATATCTTCAAAATTGCTATCAGTACTGATGAAAATTTACATACTTTCCTTTGTTACATACATACACAACTATAAATTTTTAGTACTGACAGCAATTTCTGAAACGTAACTTCTTTGTGCTTTAATTGATAATCGTGTCGATGGTAGAACGTCGTTGTCGAAGAACAACTTTCTGCATCTTTGTAACGACGACGTTCTACTATCGACACGATTATCAATTAAAACACAAAGAAGTTACGTTTCAGAAATTGCTGTCGGTACTGAAAATTTATAGTTGTATATGTAACGGAGAAAATTACTTGATAGATTTTCATAGTAAGAGGCTCTAAGGTTGACAACATTCTTCAGGAGTAACAGATGGATAGAGGCGTGCAGTGCAGAACCACGATTGTGACAGACAGACAGATGGGTGCGTTGAAAAATCAAAAATAACCTCGTGATGACAGGTCAGTAAAACAGAGGTTAGTGTTAAATTAAACTCTAATGAAATTATTTATTTAGCATTTGTACAATATAAATTATTGTAAACTGATTTTGCTGTTTAACTCTGGCTGCATTTATTCTAAAGATTATCTTTTCGATAAAATTATGACTTTACTATACGTGTTTGTTTTAAATGTCTGCTTTAATAAATTCAATAAATGCAGCCAAAGTTAAACAGCAAAGTCAGTTTACAGTAACTCGTATTGTACAGATCCTAAATTAATTCTTAATTAAATTAATAATCTAGAGTTAATTAAAAATTAATATTTTTATTAATTTATATAAACTATTAGTCAATCTTGCAGAGGCGGTTTTGGACAAGGAGTAGCAAATAATCTGCAAACACCTTCGGGAATAGATGTTGCTTTTGCTTTTATAGGTAGCTCAGATCAAATTGGCATGTGACGGATATTGAAGTACGTATTCGTGACTCTCGCATGACAATCCTGCGCTCGCTAAACAACAAGCAGTCATCCAAGGAATTTCAGTAATTCTGATTTAAACTGAATTAGTTAAGATATTGCAATATCAATTTATAGATGTGATGTTTTTCCAATTACAATATCTTGACTAACTAGACTAATTTAGAACCAACACACAATCGCTTATTACTGAAATTCCTTGGATGACTGCTTGTTGTCAGCGTAGGATTGTCATGGGAAAGTCACGAATATGTACTTCAATTCGTCGTATGCCAATTTGATTTGAGCTATCTATGAAAGCAGAAGCAACATCTATTCCCAAACGTGTTTGCAGATTATTTGCTACTCCTTGTCCAAAACCGCTTCTGCAAGATTGACTAATGGTATAGAAACAAACTCTGAAAAAATCAATAATAAAATTAATTTTTAATTATTGATTTAGGATCTGTACAATACGAGTTACTGTAAACTGACTTTGCTGCTTAATTGTGTTATTGATATTTGTAGTAAGGTACTTGTGACTTGTGAGATGAGAGAGACCATGGTTATAGAACTTCGAGAGGCGGCAGGAGGGGGAGCGTCCCAGATGCGCACAGTAATAAACGGACACAGCAGGCTGAGTGAAACGGACACAGACCAAACGGACACAGTAATAAACGGACACAGTAACAAACGGACACAGAGCAAAACGGACACAGTGCGAAACGGACACAGACCAAATGCGCACACTGCACATGCGCACACTGCACGTGCGCACGGACTAAATGCAATCCATGTACATTGCAAGCAGAGTAAAGTCCACATAGGTTAGGGACTTGGACGGGGTGGGTGCGGAAGGGGGACCGAAGGCCCTCCCCTTGCACCTCCACGTGTGTGTGTGTGTGTGTGTGCGTGCGTGCAAAGCATTCACTGCATCACATGGGTTTGTGACTTTCCGTGTATGCATTTGGTCCGTGCGCATGTGCAGTGTGCGCATTTGGTCTGTGTCCGTTTGTTATTGTGTCCGTTTTGCACTGTGTCCGTTTGTTACTGTGTCCGTTTGGTATGTGTCCGTTTCATTCAGCTTGCTGTGTCCGTTTATTACTGTGCGCATCTGGGACTCACTCGGAGGAGGGGGGGGGGCAGAAAGAAAGATAAGCAACGAGAGCGATCAGTAGAATGGAAACTGGAAAAAGTGGAGAATGTTTGAGGTAAGTTTAACATAAAATGTGTGATATAGCTTCCACGTTAATATAATATTATACAAATGTATTAAACATTTAACTGAGCTAGGTTACTCTCCACTTCAATTTTACACTGGTGTTGATGAGAATTGATATAATTGATAATTTATTGTGATATCAAACTACAGAGAAAAGGAAAGAAATAAAAAGGACGAGATATAGAAGCAACTAATAATCCAGTTCGTGCCCCTAACATATACAAACGCGGAGTTGTCTTTGAGTTTTTGAGTTGGTTAAAATTGTTTATAATGATAATTTTAATTTTATAGTTTTATTATATTTCTATAAAATAACGATTAATGATACATTCAAGTAAAGCTAGAATTGTTTTTTACAGCACACAATTTGCAAATTATATGTTATACTTTTAAAGAAATATAAATTATATGTTACACTTCTAATGCAACGATTGTCAATTACTTGTGTGTATAATTAATATTATTTTTTAATTAAATTATTATGTATATGAATGGCGATACTACACGTGAATTATCGTGACACGATTGTATCTGCGATCTATTCAATTTGGATTGACGTTTATTACGTAAATAAAAAATTAATTTTATGTAATTTTTATAATACATTTATTTAATCTTTGAAATATACATAAAAGTTAATTTTACGTATTAACCCTTTGCGGCACACATTTTTCTATTAATCGGATTTTTCTGAAAATTGGTGTAGAAAGGTTTTTAGGGTCGCTGATTACGAATCTGCCATCAGATTTCAACGATTCTTTTTCAAAATGGCGGATTCAATATGGCAAGTTATGATTTCGAGTATTTTTTATCAATTTTTTATAGAAATTGGTATACAGGGATTTTTCAGAACGCTGATTACGAATCCACCATCAGATTTCGACGATTTTTTTTTAAATGGCGAATCCAATTTGGCGATTTATGATTTTGAGAATTTTTTATTGGTTTTTTATGGAAATTGGTATACAAAAATTTGTCAAAATGCTGATTACGAATTCACCATCAGATTTCGACGATTCTTCTTCAAAATGGCGAATCCAATATGGCGATTTACGATTTTGAGTATTTTTATAGGTTTTTTATGGAAATTGATATATTGAACTTTTTAGGGTCGGAATATTGCAAAATTTCGGACTTTCTTACTTTTTTTTACAAGAACAAATGTACAGAACTAGCTTTTTTAGGTTGATTATGTGTAGGTCATCAGATTTTTAAAATTCAAATATGGGAAATTTCAAATAATGGGTGATAAAAAATGTTTTTTTTTTAGATTTTAGATTTTTTCATTTTTTCGACAATGGTACATAGAACATAAAATTTTTTCATAAAAGAAACCGCACTTAGTTTACTTCAGAGACACGAACGTGGACGTGACGGTCATTGTCTCCATTTTCTCTTTTTTTGTATTTTTGTATTTTACAATTTTTTTTACTTTTTTATTTTTTCCCACAATTTACTTTTTTTATTACAGTTAGCACAGAAAATCAATTTTTATATTCGTAATCAGCATTTTGAAAAATCCCTGTATACCAATTTCCATAAAAAACCGATAAAAAATACTCAAAATCATAAATCGCCATATTGGATTCGCCATTAAAAAAAAATCGTCGAAATCTGATGGTGGATTCGTAATCAGCGACCCAAAAAACCTCTGTATACTGATTTTTACAGCTTTATGATTCTTCCTTCTTTCTGACATACATTTTTTGTAAAAAACACACTTTTTTTCACTTTATTTATTTATATAACAAAATTAACTAATGATAAAGGAAAATTATATCTTACTAAATATTACTAAGACTCTTACTAAAGTAAAATTACAAAAAAAGTAATAAAATACAGTATTTGGTGTCCGAAAAATTAAAGAAATGACTTCAAGATAGGTGGTCGATATATCGACCACCGTGCCGCAAAGGGTTAATGCAGCATTTATTTAATCTTTAAAATTAAAATAATAATACATTTATTTAATCTTTGAAATATACATAAAAGCTAATTTTACGTATTAATGCAGCATTTCTTTAATCTTTAAAATTAAAATAATAATACATTTATTTAATCTTTGAAATATACATAAAAGTTAATTTTACGTATTAATGCAGCATCTTTATCAATCACGCTACTTGTACAGCGTAACTCCGACCAGCACATTGGTTGGCCAACAGTTAACCAATACAACAATTGACGAATGTTGGGTCAATGAATTGTGCTACTGGGTGTTAATGCATCTATTCTATTGTCTTTTGATCCGTGATCTTCCACTAAAAGAAAACATGGACGACGCCGACGACAAAGTGTAAGTAAGAGTATTACATATAATATTTTAAAATATTAGTTATTAAAATTATATTACTCTTTTTAGCATTATGGCAGCCGTGGATCAAGAAGAAGATGCTAAAAAAAGATTAACAGCCCTGGAAGCCCAGGTTAAAAATTTGTTGCAGTATATTGCTGCAGCAAATGTGGCCGCGCCAACAGGGCCGCAAGGTAAAAGAAATGGAGCGGGACTAAGTGAACCGGTGGCGAGCGAGTCGGAGCCGAGCGAGCCGGGGGTGAGCGAGCCGGGGACAAGCGAGCCGGAGGTGGGCGAATCGGTGGCGAGCAAACCTAAACCGAGCGAGCCGCAGGCGAGCAAGAGCCACACACATGGTCAGCAACAAGGATTGCAAGAAGTTGTACCTGCGACCAACATTCCGGAGGCGAGCAAGAGCCACACACATGGTCAGCAACAAGGACTGCAAGAAGTTGTACCTGCGACCAACATTCCGGAGGCGAGCAAGAGCCACACACATGGTCAGCAACAAGGACTGCAAGAAGTTGTATCTGCGACCAACATTCGTAAGTATATTTGCATTAAATATAGAACGGTCCTTTTTTCCTCAAATTGCTATATGAATTTTCCGTATTTATAGAATTTGTTTGAGATTAAAAACTGTTTTATATCAATTGAATAAATTATTGAATAAATGAATGAAAACTTTTTCAGCCCGACGATGGCAAAAAAGCCGACACAGCCGTGGTGGGAACAGACGGGGCGGCCCGGGGGGACAGGATGCATGGCGTGGATGAGGCGGGCGAGGCGCCCGTGGCGGAGGGAAACATTTTTATAAATATTATTTTAATTTTAAAGATTAAATAAATGCTGCATTAATACGTAAAATTAACTTTTATGTATATTTCAAAGATTAAATAAATATATTATTATTTTAATTTTAAAGATTAAAGAAATGCTGCATTAATACGTAAAATTAGCTTTTATATATATTTCAAAGATTAAATAAATGTATTATAAAAATTACATAAAATTAATTTTTTATTTACGTAATAAACGTCAATCCAAATTGAATAGATCGCAGATACAATCGTGTCACGATAATTCACGTGTAGTATCGCCATTCATATACATAGTAATCTTCCTCCTTTCTATAAAATATATTATTGCTACTATTGAAATAAATATTTTTTGAATCAAAGGATTCTTTTCCATCAGTGTATACACAGATTTTATATTAATTTTGTAAACTATAAATACATCAAGAGACACGGTAGTAGCTCGCGTTAAGTGAACGCGTAGTAAGAACAATAGTGTTCTTTACGTGAATACGCGACTTTTATTCTACATGAGAATATAAAAATTTATGAAATTAGTAAAATTGGAGGATTACACACACACACACACACACACACACGCACGCGCACACACACACACAAATAAACCTTCTTTACAAAAATCAATATCAAAATTATTTATGCCTTTTCTTCTCCTGAATAATAAAAAAATATCTAATACTACATATTGTCTACAAAAGGATATTGTAACCAATAAGATACAACATATTTTAAAGTAATTTAAATATGAGAACTTAAGATTAGAATAAGTATAAAAAAACCAAATTTAAGATTAAATTAATATGACTGTTTATCATCTTGCAGATATTTCAGAAAAATTCTTAAAATATTTTGATACTGACTGTTGCTATGTAACAGATATTCAGACATATAGATATCTTTATTTTTGTGTACATATATTTTGCTGTGTGTAATACCTTTATTAAGACATTTCTATGATATATTTTGCTGGGTGGTAACGTTCTCTTCTACTTTCTTGTAATTTTGTATACATTTGTGTATTAGGAAAAATCATAATTTATGACTTAGGTACATGTTAATTAATGTTATTATAAAATATTATATAAATCACTTCATCTTTTTATAACAAAGATGATATATTATAATTCATAATAATGTTAAATAAAAATCTAAAATTTATAAAAATATAGTAATAAGGTACTTAAAAAAAATTAGTTACTGCATCGACTTTGATATCAAAATGATTTATTTATTTATTTTTAAAATATCTTGATTTTAAATTATATGTTCAATTTTAAGAGCATATAATTAGACAATTATTTTGATATTGATTTACTGTTGTATTTCGGTAAATTTTAATTTTTAAGTTTCTATAAAAGATAAAAGTAAAAAATTCGGGACCAGAGCAAAAATTAGTATATAATTAGTAATTAGTAGATAATTATGCTGTATGTTTAAAGTTTTTAATGGTAGAGATGTTAGGTTTACTGAAGTCTTTATTTCGCTCTATCGAGACAATAGATTAATGGTGTAGCTGAGGCCAATTCTTAAAAAAATATTTATTATCTATTTCCGTAAATAATGGAAATTAAAAAAAATACTTCAAATAAAAGTAGTCGATCTCATCGAAATATATTTTATATTCTATTGATTTTTGCCATAAAGACAATAGTTTTTGAGAAAAACGACGTCAAATGTTTGAAATTTCATAAAACTTATTTAATACAATTCGAAATTTATTAGTTAATTTTATTAATTAATAACGGAAGAGGGTGCGGCAAAGTCCCTCCTTCGCCCACGTGTTTTCTGTACCATTGGATTTTTGACTTTCTACATGTAGCGAGGTCCACCCAAACTCCTCCCCTCCTCTTGCTTATAGAGCGAAATGACGTCCTCTACATAATTAAAAGTTAAATATTTTGAAAATTAGCTGTTTCTGTACAGTCGCTCTTGTGGCATTCGACATTTAATAAATACTACATTCCTATAAAATTTCATCAAAATTGGGGGGGGGGGTGGATACGGAAGTTATGTCGTCGTTTTTCTAAAAAATTATTGTTTTTATGACAAAAATCAATAGGACATAATGTGTATTTCGATGAAATCTATAATTTTTATCTGAAGTATTTTTTGAAATTTCAATTATTTACGGATAAATTGAAAAAAACCATGATTTTATTAAAAGTTAAATATTTTGAAAATTAACCATTTCTGTACATGCGCTCTTGTGGCATTCGACTACATTTAATAAATAATACATGCCTATTTCATCAAAATTGGAGGGGGGTACGGAAATTATATCGTTTTTCTCAAAAACTATTGTCTTTATGGCAAAAATCAATAGGACATAAAATGTGTATTTTGATGAGATCTGTAACTTTTATCTGAAGTCCATTACTTACGGAAATAAATGGAAAAAACTAGGATTTTATTAAAAATTCAATATTTTGAAAATTTCGTTTTTCTCAAAAACTATTGTCTTTATGGCAAATATCAATAGGACATAAAATGTGTATTTTTATTATTTACGGAAATAAGTGGAAAAGAACCATGATTTTATTAAAAGTTATTTTGAAAGTAATTTTGAAAGTAAGCCGCTTCCGTACATGTGCTCTTGTGGCATTCGACTACATTTAGTAAATACTACATGTCTATAAAATTTTATCAAAATCGAAAGGAAATTGGTTTTTAATGTCTTAAAATGTTTATATTACGTTCATATGGATATTTGGATAAAATAAATATTAAAATTGTGTGCTGTTTGGGTACTGCGTAGTTCTCATTGATATATTAACAGTTTAATTTTAAATATGATTTAAACGGAAATTTATGTTTCAGTATTTATATTTATTGTATGTATCGATTAGTTACATTATAATAAAATGTACAATATTTTGAATTTTTTGATAAATACAACAAACTATTGTTGTAAAATCTATTCTATCGCAATGTTGCTATAACATGCTATTGCAGTTTTTAAAAAAATAAACATTTTATTATTGTAATCTGGGAACAATGATGTATTATTTTGCAGAATAATTGCAAAATATTGCATTATTGCGGTAGAAGATTGTTACAATGTAGATGTAACTCTTTTTTTCTCTTTTTTCTTTAGAGGTAAAGTTAGGTTATGTTGTGACCAAACTCAGCATCGAAATTATTCCCAGCAAACACAAAGTTACATGTAACGTTCCTGTTAGTTGTAATTTCCCACTCAACAATGTAATTGTAATATAACACACGTGTTATATTACAATTACATTGTTGAGTGGGAAATTACAACTAACAAGCACGTTACATGTAACTTTGTGTTTGCTGGGTTATAATCCCGAGAAACTTACAAATTTCTTAAGATTTCTTACTTTAACACGGTTGGCAGGTCGGTGTATCGCCCGTCGCCAGGGTGTGGTCACGGCCTTGAGCGTCCTTCGGCCGGATGTAATATTCGCCTATTTGGCTAAAAATTGCGGAAGTCCTCGCTTGCTGTGCCTTTCCGAGCTCGTCTGAGGTCCCTCTCGCTATCGCTGTCCTCTGGGAATCCCTCCTGCGTGGTCCGCGTGGGATGATGCAATCTCCCGCCAAAATGAGAGACTCGCCCAGGGTGTAATTAATGGGTCGCACAAATAAATCAGGCTCTCACATGTATCACACAACTCGTTTTATTTATTATAATCACTCACACGCACATTTACGCAATGGCTTTAATATCGCCTACGCATGTGTCGCGGTTTCTTTGTCTCGACACGCCTCTCGCACAACGTGTCTCGACCTTCGTGATATTTAACGCGTTCGCGAATATTATCACGCGGAAATAGCCTGCCGGCGAGGCTCGCGGGTAGTATCGCGTACACGTCGTGTCGCGCCCGTTACTGCCTACGCACTTCTAATTGATCGTTAATCGATCGCGAAATCGCGCGGGAAGACAGACCCTCGCACACACGTCCGTCTCCCTTGAGATCTCGATGCAGACTTTTTTAGTAACGCTTCCAGCGTGCCGTTTCCCACACATTCCCCCTCTCGAGATTCTCCGATTGAGCCGTTGTTGCTATCGCGGTTGTCTCCACTAATCGGGGAACCTCGAGTGGTTATCTCACTCGCACAGTCTCCCTTCTCGCTTGCACACCATAGCTCGCATGCGCGATGCGATGGGGATCTCGAATTCTCATGGCAAGCGGCGTTCGTAAATCTATATTCGAGCTCAGAGGCCCGGTTCTTGAAGTCATTCGCAAGAAAAACGTATACGCAAATACTCGCTCTAACAGAAAGTTGTAAGTTTATTGGTTAATAGCCATACGATAGCCAATAAATTTCTAACTTTTCTGTAAGAACAGAATTTGCGAATACGTTTCTCTTGCGAATAAATTCAAGAATCGAGCCCCTGGTCTGTTCTGGTCTGCCTCGCAAATGGGGCTTAAGCTTTAGTAATCTTAATATGCGCTTAATTATTTACGCGCATCTTGCAAATTAAGAGTTAATTGGCTCTAACTAACTGTAATTAAAAGAATAAACACGAATTTAATCGTTGTATACGTAATATGAAATAAACATTAATCTGAATTCACAGACCTGTGCTCGCGCATAACTCGCACGCTTTGAAACGCTTCTAAATGTAATAATTAATGAAAATCAATGGAAATCAATACAAATCAATAAGAAATTAAAGATTATGCTCGATTAACGCGTCGTATACCTCCCAGGTTATTGTCGCGATTCCAACTGGCTGGTAATCAATAGAAATAATTATAATTATGTGGTATGCTATATTCATCCACCGGATATGCAAATACAATGCCAGCAAGCGTGGAATCTCGATGGAAATCGACTGATGTACGCGTCTCGCGTACATATTAAAGTATGTGTCTCGCGTCCATGGGCATCCTAACCTGCACCTGTCAAAACTCGCGCTCGGCGGGTTGCCTATCGCTCCGGTGCCTCGTGCCCGTTCGCGGTTCGTGGTCGGCTCGTTCGCTTGTCGATCTGAACTAAATAATAATATAAATACGACGTGTTTTACAAGGAAATAAACTATTACAGTTTAACATGCTATTATTTAATATATTACAAAATCTTTATTCTAGAGAACCTAATTCGTGGCGCATTCGCATTGCGACTTCGTGCGTATTAACAAAAAAAAAAAAAAAAAAAATATTTTTTTATTATCACAATGACCGTACTAACGTGTACGTATATATATATTTTTACACGCGGCTTATTTACACGCGCTCTTTCACACACGCATTCCCATTCTCACGACACTCTTCGCGGTTACATCGCGCTACTCGTTGCGGTCGCGGCGGTTGCGTAAATGTTACAATAATGCTTATAACTAATACATATAAAATAAACTAAACAATATCTTTGATTAACACAAATACTATAATATATACTTTTAATGTCACTTCACAGTGTGACAAACTGTGACGCGGGCGGAATGTCATTGTCACTATCGCACTCGCGCGCTGTCACATTGGTTGACTGCGTCTCCGATGCTATCTCGGTGGTGTCCGCTCCTTCGGCTATCGGCGTCGGCGTCGCCTTCCTTGGCGCGGCCGTCGGTGTCGTCTCCTCGGTCGCTCGGCCTTCGGGCTGCGTCCTCGGCGTCGGCTGCATCCTCTCGATGGCCACGGACAGGTCGCGGATCGGTGCAGGTCCAATGGCTACCGTCGGCTGCAAGGTTAGGTTGTGACCGAACTCGTCCTCGGAATTACGAAAATCCCGGGAAATTAACGAATTTCTTAAGATCTCTTACTTTATCACGGTCGCCAGGTCGGTGTATCTCCCCTCCGCCAGGGTGTGGTCACGGCCTTGGTCGTCCTTCGGCCGGATGTTAATTATGCCTATTCGGCTGAACACTGCTGAAGGCCTCGCTCGTCGTGTTTCCCCGAGCTCGTCCGAGGTCTCCCTTGCTGCTAAATCCTCTGGGAATCCCTTCTGCGTGGTCCGGGTGGGATGATGCAATCTCCCGTCAACTCGAGAGAATCGCCCAAGAGGTGAATTTTGGGTCGCACGAATAAATAATGCTCTCACAAGTATCACACAACTCGATTTATTTAATATAAACACTCACACGCACATTTACGCAACGGCTTTAATATCGCCCACGCATGTGTCGCGGTTTCCTTTGTCTCGACACGCCTCTCGCACAACGTGTCTCGACCTTCGTGATATTTAACGCGCTCGCGAATATTATCACGCGGAAATAGGTAACCCGACAATTTCCTCAAAAAATGGAGGAGTGATGTTGGTACTAACGAAAGTCCGTAGGCATTAAATGTTAATATTTGTGATCAGTAAAACTGCATCAGTAATAAATCTGTCAGCGCGAAAACATATGCGCGGTGCAAATACAAATAATAAATGAATCTACAATATAATGTCAAATAACCTGCTAATACACAAAAATTAAAATTTAGTGTTTAGGGACTTTCGTTAGTACCAACATCACTCCTCCATTTTTTGAGGAAATTGTCGGGTTACCCGGAAATAGTCTGCCGGCGAGGCTCGCGGGTGTTGTCGCGTACACGTAATGTCGCGCCCGTTGCTGCCTGCGCACTTACAATTAATCGTAGAACGATCTCGAAATCACACGGGAAGACAGATATCGCACGCACGTCTGTCTCCCTTAAGATCTCGATGCAGACTTTTTCAGCGACGCTTCCAGCGTGTCGTTTCCCATGCATTTCCCCTCTCGAGATTCCTCGATTGGCCCGTTGTTGCTATCGCGGTCGTCTCCACCAATCGGGGAACCTCGAGTAGTTATCTCACTCACACGGTCTCTCATCTCGCTTGCTCACCATAACTCGCATGCGCGATGCGATGGGTATCTCGAATTCCCATGGTGGCAAGCGGCGTTCGCAAATCTTAAGTCGAGCTCAGGTCTGTTCCGGTTTGCCTCTCAAATGGGGCTTAAGATTTTAGTAATCTTTAATATGCACTTAATTAATCACGCGCAACTTGCAAATTCAGAGCTAATTAGCTCTAACTAAACGTAATCAAAAGAATAAGTACGAATTTAATCGTTAAATAAGAAATTATAAATGAATGTTAATCTGAATTCACAGACCTTAACTCGCGCATAACTTACATGCATGGAAACGTTTCCACATGCAATAATTAACGTAAATTAATGCAAATTAATACAGAATAATTAGAAATTGAATATTAGGCTCGACTAACGCGTCGTAGACCTCCCATGTTATCGTCGCGATTCCAACTGGCTGGTAGTCAATAGAAATTATAATTATTATATAGTAGGCAATATTCATCCACCGGATATGTAAATACAATGCCAGCGAGCGTGGAATCTCGACAGAAATCGACTAATGTACGCGTCTGGCGTACATGTAAAAGTATGCGTCTCGTGTCCATGGGCATCCTAACCTGCATCTGTCATTATTTGCGTACGGCGGGTTGCCTGTCGCTTAGGCGCTGCGGTGCCTCGTGCCCATTCGCGGCTGGATGTCGGTTCGTTCGTTCGTCGATCTGAGCTAAATAACGATAATAATATAATGTGTTTTACACAGGAATAACTAATGCAATATAGCATGCTAATAATTAACATTTTACAAAGTTTTATTTAATAAAACATAATATCTGGCGCATTCGCATTGCGGTTTCGTGCGCTATAAACGAAATAAACGTAATATGACTTTAATAAACGTACTCGCATGTACGTACATACATATTTATTAATACGCGGCTTAATTCTACGCGTTTTCTCACACACACGCATATCCCCTACACGCGACGCTCTCGTGGTTATCTCGTGTTATTCTCGGCGTTCGCGGCGCGCGGCGGTTGCGTAAACGTTACAATGTTATTTAAATCTAATACAAAAAATATAAATTGAATAATGCTTTTAATTAATACAAACACTATATATATTATATACAATGTCACTTCACAGTGTGACGAACTGTGACGCGGGCGGAATGTCTTTATCATCGTCGTACTCGCGTACTGTGTCTTTGTTTATCGGTGTCTCCGATGCCGTCTCGGTGGTCTCCGAATTCTCGGCTATCGGCGTCGGCGTCGGCGTCGCCTTTCTCGGCTCGGCTGTCGGTGTCATCTCCTCGGCTGCTCGACCTTCGGGCTGCGCTCTCGGCGTCGGCTGCGGTGTCGGCTGCATCCTCTGGATGGTTATCGATAAGTCACGGATCGGTGCAGTCCCGATGGTCTCCGTCGGCTGCAAGGTTAGGTTAGGTTGTAGCCGGACGGTCCCCGCGTACTCGCGAAATCGCCGGGATTGCCGGTTTCGCGTGACTTATTCGTCCGACCTTGCGATGACCTCCTCCTACTCGCGTATGCTCGGGACACTCGTCGGTCCTCCCGTCGCTGTTGATGGTCCCTCTGGCGCTGTCGCGCCTTCGTTCACGATCGCCAGGTCGGTTTGTCCTCCAGCCGCCGAGGATGAATGTCGCGGGCGCGTTCGCCGGGCGCGCTGTCTCGCGTCCGCTAGCTCGCTTGGGACGTGGTGGTCGTGGAGGTTAGAAAACACACTGGTTTCTCCGGTGCAACACAGAGCCTTTATTTATCACTCTTTCGGCGATTCACAACGTCTCTCACCGCTGGCTCCGCACACACTCACACGTACGCTCGCACACACGCGCTACCCGCTTCACAATCGACTCGTCGTACACCTCGGACCTCGTCGTCGTCGAAGCACGACGCCGCAAAACGCACGAACCGGCCCCTCGCTGCCTCGCGATGCCGCCGCGCGGACACTCTACCCAAAACGCGCGTCGTGGCACAACCGACCGACGGGCACGCCGCTGTTGTCGCGTTAGGCGAGCTGCGCCTTCGTTCGCTGCGTAACTGCGTATAATTCTTCGCGGAGCTACCGGTTGTACGCGTCCTTCTTAGTCGAATGCCCGGAAGAGACTCCCCGAGGCTCCCCACTCGTCGGGACGCCACGGTCTTGGCGGTTCTCCCCACTTGCGTCCTCGCGCATGTCCGTCACGCCCCCTCGCTGCGTGGCGGGGATGGGGCATCAACGGGTCGCCGGGCCGCCCGTAATTTGCCGTTTTTTACGGCCTCGAGTCCGCTCGTTCGTCGCTACGCGGTATTTCGCGGTACCTTGGGCCGATGCCCGCGCTCCGCCGGTCTGTCGCCGTTCTCTCGCGCGCTTGACGCTCGTTCACACATCGGCGGCGCCGCACCGGTCGCACCCTGAGCACGACGTGGTCGTCGGTCTCAATTTCCTCGCCTTAGCGAGTTTTTGGGAGACGTAGTCTCAGAAAAATGAGCTAACTGCTCGTATACTGTCGCGACCGGTCCACCGTCGCTGCCCATTCATACGTTCTCGCGTTCGTATTTGTCTTAACGCTATCGATTATTACATGTTTCTTAATGCTAATGATTAATATGATTTTTCTTTTTAACGTCTCATGGCCTTTTCTTTTTGTTCTTTTTCTTTGTTTATCGGGCTAGGATATGTATATATGAGGTAAGTATATTATAATCTTATCGTCTAGGTAGAATATATAAAGGTTATTATATTGTAGTTGAGTCGACACTAGGTATATTGTGCAAAGGTAAGTATTAGATTTTAATAGTTATAAAAAAAAAAATGAAACTAAACTTTTTTCTATTTTCTTTTCAGGTTTTCCAGTTGGTTGTCCGTTCTGGATTCGTGGTAAGTAAAAATTAAACTAAAACTTTTTAATCTTTTCGATATGTTAATTCTAATTCTTTTTTTTTTCAGGTTACGCGATCTCTTGGATCTTTTATCTTAAAGGTAAGTATAAAGGTAAGTATTCTATTTAATTATATTTTATTATTATATTATTTATTTATTTATTTTTTTTTATAAGATAATGTTAAATCTTTTAAACTTAGGGTTAGTTAACTTTATATATTCTCTTTCTTATTCTAGGATGTGTATGAAGCATGCAGTTCTTATTTCTACTTGTTAGTACGAGGATAAATGGGTTATGTATCGCTACAGAATTAAAAAATATGAAAATTACGGTGTGGATTGTTTCTATACATCGTTTTTAAGGTAAGTATAATGCTTAAAGCTAGGATTAATATATATATAACGCATGTGGCTTAAGTTTAGAATAATTATCATATCTATATGTATGTGCTCTTAATATAAAGTTGAGTATGATATATACGTGTTTTCACGTTTGGAATAAGTATAATATATTTTCTTAAGACTAGGATGATTATAATGCTTATATTTTTAGTGATATATATGCCTTAAACTAGGTTGAATATAATATGTGTGTTAAAATCACGGTAGGTATATAATATGTGTGTTTTATAGTTAAAATAGACATAATATGTGTATATTTCTAGCAAACTTAAGGTAAGTATATCTTATATGAGACTTAAAATTAGGCTTAAGGTAGGTATATGATATTTTAATGTTTAATACGATTAGGATATGTATATCAGCTTAAGTATAATATATATATTCTTTAATATAGTATGTATATGTATTTTTAGGTTAAGATATTTGTAATATTTGTATATATATATATACAGGGTGGGCCATTTTAAAAAATACAGTCAATTTTCTCGTAAACTAAGCGAAATATCGAAAAATGGTTCAGACATGTGTTGCATGGTTTCGAAGGGGCTATAAGATGGTGCCATTGGTTTGACCTTGGATAATCATTTGAGGGTCACGTGAAGGTCACCTCAATTTTTTTAAATGGAACCCCCTATTTTTTATTACATATTCTTGTAGCTGACCTCGAGAGCTTTCCAAAACACTACAGTCAAATGTATTTTCATTGTGTACTTTTCGAGTTATAAAGCTCGAAAGTTGTAACATTTTGATAAAAATACAAAATATCTCTTAAAATATTCACTTTCCGATAGTCTTATTTTACATGCTCCGACTAATCAAGGCAAGATACGAACGCGGATCCAGCCAGTCAAGGCAAGATACGAACGCGGATCCAGCCAGTCAAGGCAAGATACGAACGCGGATCCAGCCAGTCAAGGCAAGATACGAACACTGATCCAGCCAGTCAAGGCAAGATACGAACACTGATCCAGCCAGTCAAGGCAAGATACGAACACTGATCCAGCCAGTCAAGGCAAGATACGAACACTGATCCAGCCAGTCAAGGCAAGATACGAACACTGATCCAGCCAGTCAAGGCAAGATACGAACGCGGATCCAGCCAGTCAAGGCAAGATACGAACACTGATCCAGCCAGTCAAGGCAAGATACGAACGCGGATCCAGCCAATCAAGGCAAGATACGAACACTGATCCAGCCAGTCAAGGCAAGATACGAACGCGGATCCAGCCAGTCAAGGCAAGATACGAACACGGATCCAGCCAGTCAAGGCAAGATCGTTGATGGTTCTGTCAACTAAAGTAAGATCAAGAAGAATCCCGCCACCGAAGGCAAAATCGAGAATGATCCAGTCAATAAAGATTTATCGAATCAATTGTTCGAAGTTGTCTCCATTGGCTTGGATACATAATGCCAACCTATCTTGGAAATGTCTTACTGTCTTGAGTAACATATCGCGCGTTATTCTTCTGCAAGCTTCTCGTATCCTTTCTATCATATTTTCTCTTGTTGTAGGCGTTTGCTCGTACACGACATTTTTCAGGTATCCCCATAAGAAAAAGTCGGGCGACGTCAGATCAGGAGATCGTGCAGGCCACGCGACGGGGCCACCTCGTCCAATCCATCTGTCCATGATCATTATACGTTTCATTCAGGTAATCTCTCACATATCTTGTATAGTGAGGTGGCGCGCCATCGAGTTGTATCCATAACCTCTGGCGTGTTTGCAGGTCAACGTTTTCAAGTAATTGTGGTAAATCATCTCTAAGAAATGCCAGAAAGTTTTCCCCGTTGACATTTCCGTCAAAGAAATAGGGACCAATCAAATACCCATTCACAATTCCGCACCAAACATTGATACTCCAACGATTCTGATTATCTATTGGTCTATGCCAATGGGGATTAACATCTGACCAATAGTGACAATTATGCCTATTTAGCTCACCATTATTTTTAAATGTCGACTCATCAGAGAACATGACAAAATTGAAAAAATTTTGTTCAGCTCTGATCATTTGTTGTGCCCATTGACAAAATTGGATACGCAATTGCATATCCCTTTGACTCAGAGCTTGTGTCAACGTTATGTGGTAGGGATGGTATTTAAGTTTCTTCATAATCCTCCTAATTGTTGATCTTGGAATACCTAGTTTCCTTGCCAAAATCCGTTGACTAACATGAGGATTGAGATGAATTGCTGCCAGGAGCGTGACCACACGATTGTCATTTTCATCATACACATGATCTTTCCTTTTACGTTTGAGATCACCTTCACGAGCTCTTCGTTCGAGGTTTCGGATTAAAGCAGGATTGGGGTGTCTTTCCCTTTCAGGATACCGATCTCGGTAAACTCGCGAAGCTTCGTGATAATTTAAATGACATTCTCCAAGAATGAGAATAATATCAATGATCTCCGAGGGTGAATAGTCTGGCATTATTTTTTCCGTAGTTGCAAAATCCTTAAGCGATAATGAAGGGATACAATTGATAATTTGTATACAGATTTTTCCTTTAGTAAGTATAATAACCATTTGTGCATTATTATCATATCCCTCTGTATGTCCCTGTAAGATTATCACCATCTCCTTATCTGACGTCGCCCGACTTTTTCTTATGAATATACCTGAAATAACAACAACGTTGGCGTTTGCTTGTACACGACAATTTTCAGGTATATTCATAAGAAAAAGTCGGGCGACGTCAGATAAGGAGATGGTGATAATCTTACAGGGACATACAGAGGGATATGATAATAATGCACAAATGGTTATTATACTTACTAAAGGAAAAATCTGTATACAAATTATCAATTGTATCCCTTCATTATCGCTCAAGGATTTTGCAACTACGGAAAAAATAATGCCAGACTATTCACCCTCGGAGATCATTGATATTATTCTCATTCTTGGAGAATGTCATTTAAATTATCACGAAGCTTCGCGAGTTTACCGAGATCGGTATCCTGAAAGGGAAAGACACCCCAATCCTGCTTTAATCCGAAACCTCGAACGAAGAGCTCGTGAAGGTGATCTCAAACGTAAAAGGAAAGATCATGTGTATGATGAAAATGACAATCGTGTGGTCACGCTCCTGGCAGCAATTCATCTCAATCCTCATGTTAGTCAACGGATTTTGGCAAGGGAACTAGGTATTCCAAGATCAACAATTAGGAGGATTATGAAGAAACTTAAATACCATCCCTACCACATAACGTTGACACAAGCTCTGAGTCAAAGAGATATGCAATTGCGTATCCAATTTTGTCAATGGGCACAACAAATGATCAGAGCTGAACAAAATTTTTTCAATTTTGTCATGTTCTCTGATGAGTCGACATTTAAAAATAATGGTGAGCTAAATAGGCATAATTGTCACTATTGGTCAGATGTTAATCCCCATTGGCATAGACCAATAGATAATCAGAATCGTTGGAGTATCAATGTTTGGTGCGGAATTGTGAATGGGTATTTGATTGGTCCCTATTTCTTTGACGGAAATGTCAACGGGGAAAACTTTCTGGCATTTCTTAGAGATGATTTACCACAATTACTTGAAAACGTTGACCTGCAAACACGCCAGAGGTTATGGATACAACTCGATGGCGCGCCACCTCACTATACAAGATATGTGAGAGATTACCTGAATGAAACGTATAATGACAGATGGATTGGACGAGGTGGCCCTGTCGCGTGGCCTGCACGATCTCCTGATCTGACGTCGCCCGACTTTTTCTTATGGGGATACCTGAAAAATGTCGTGTACGAGCAAACGCCTACAACAAGAGAAAATATGATAGAAAGGATACGAGAAGCTTGCAGAAGAATAACGCGCGATATGTTACTCAAGACAGTAAGACATTTCCAAGATAGGTTGGCATTATGTATCCAAGCCAATGGAGACAACTTCGAACAATTGATTCGATAAATCTTTATTGACTGGATCATTCTCGATTTTGCCTTCGGTGGCGGGATTCTTCTTGATCTTACTTTAGTTGACAGAACCATCAACGATCTTGCCTTGACTGGCTGGATCCGTGTTCATATCTTGCCTTGACTGGCTGGATCCGCGTTCGTATCTTGCCTTGACTGGCTGGATCAGTGTTCGTATCTTGCCTTGACTGGCTGGATCCGCGTTCGTATCTTGCCTTGACTGGCTGGATCAGTGTTCGTATCTTGCCTTGACTGGCTGGATCCGCGTTCGTATCTTGCCTTGACTGGCTGGATCAGTGTTCGTATCTTGCCTTGACTGGCTGGATCAGTGTTCGTATCTTGCCTTGACTGGCTGGATCAGTGTTCGTATCTTGCCTTGACTGGCTGGATCAGTGTTCGTATCTTGCCTTGACTGGCTGGATCAGTGTTCGTATCTTGCCTTGACTGGCTGGATCCGCGTTCGTATCTTGCCTTGACTGGCTGGATCCGCGTTCGTATCTTGCCTTGACTGGCTGGATCCGCGTTCGTATCTTGCCTTGATTAGTCGGAGCATGTAAAATAAGACTATCGGAAAGTGAATATTTTAAGAGATATTTTGTATTTTTATCAAAATGTTACAACTTTCGAGCTTTATAACTCGAAAAGTACACAATGAAAATACATTTGACTGTAGTGTTTTGGAAAGCTCTCGAGGTCAGCTACAAGAATATGTAATAAAAAATAGGGGGTTCCATTTAAAAAAATTGAGGTGACCTTCACGTGACCCTCAAATGATTATCCAAGGTCAAACCAATGGCACCATCTTATAGCCCCTTCGAAACCATGCAACACATGTCTGAACCATTTTTCGATATTTCGCTTAGTTTACGAGAAAATTGACTGTATTTTTTAAAATGGCCCACCCTGTATATATATGTGTTAGTAAGAAATGCGCTTAAGATTTAAGGTAAGTATTACATGTTAGGCTTATTGTCTACGAGATTATTCTATATTTATCCTAAAATTACGGAGTATATCGCTAGTGTATTGTAAAATCTTAAAATTACGGTTATGTATATTATTTACATTTGCGTGTTTTAGGTTACGCGTTGTCTTTTCGCTCTCATTCCTTGGATGTTGAAGGTCTGGGCTCGTCTGACGTCGCTGGTTGGGGTTGATCGGGTTTCTTAGCTCCACTGGTGAGCGTCGGACTCGCTCCGTCCTTCCCCTGATCGTTGCCGTTACCATCGTTTCGCGCGTCCTCCGTCCTCGTCTGACTCTTCTCGGTGTCCTTGTCGGCTGCTCTGACGATTCGCGTCTCGGTGATGCGGGGTTTTGGCGCAAATTTACCGCCTTGGCCTCGCAAGTAAGACTCGGGTCTTCTCACCGATCTGCCGTCAATCTTTCTGTCCTTTCGCCTTAGCGGTTTTCTATTGTCCCTACTTGACTTTTTCGGGGTTCCGCTCGACTTGCTGGACGTCTCTCTCCTTCTCTTTTTCTGTTGCGCCTTGCGCCTTTCGCGTTCTCGACGCGATTGTTGCTTCGTATCGCGCTGTTTTTGCTTCTCGACGGTTTTTTCGCGTACGGGTGTATCGACTATTTCGTCGTTAGCCGGTGGTGGTGTGACCGCGCTGAGCTGCACAATTGGTTGCATGCTCGCGTCTGCTACGTCCATCGCGCTCGTTTGTTGTTGTTGTCTAGCGTCTGGTTTTGGATGGAATTGCGTTACCGTTAGTCGGCCGTTCGAGTATTTCACCACGGTATAGAATTCGATGTCTTCCTCTTCGGGAACTGTCGGATGTCTCATCGTGTGGGTTGTAATCTTAAATTTGGCGAGACTTTCGCTGTTCTTCTTCTTGATGAGCATCTCACCCGCGTTGAAGTCGGATCGGTTAGTTTGTCCGCGTCCATGAATCTTCGCATCGTTTCGATTCTCGCCTGAATCTGAGCTACGCTAATTCGATTTCTCAGATGCGTTCGAAACTCTAAATTCGTTCTCTTCTCCTCCTCGAGCAGTTCTTTGAATGGCTGTTGATCCATCGTCTCGATCCTCTGATAACTCGCACGTTCGCGCTTAGTCGCGGTATCGCGTCGTACGTCCCTTGGCTTCGCGGTTTCGTCGTCAACTGAGGCTATCGTGCACTCGCGTTGCGTTCACGGGCCACCTCTGGGTCTGCCGCTGTCGTCGCTCGCGCTTCGGTCGGTATCACGGTCGTTGGTTGCTCGCTCGGTATTTTCGACGGTTTTTTCCTTATCGGACGTCGATGGTATCGCTATTTGTCGCGATAGTTTATTCTCGCGCGTCGAATCTGTTCGCTTCGACTCGGTCACGAGCGTCGACGATTTCGTCGTTTTGGCGCTCCCCTCGTCGTTCGAATCGACCACGTTGATCTCCTCCTCTGGTCTGTCGCTGTTCCTCTCGTCGTCTGGCGGTAGTATCGAGGATATATCCCAGCACAATGGGTCCTCCTGTTGATTCTCGTAGATGCGTGATCTCTTGAGAATCGTCGTTTCCGCCGAGTTGACGTCTCGTTCGCGCTTGCGATTGGTTTGGCAACGATCGGGATCGGGCGTCGCTGTCCGCGCGTTGTCCTCGGAGACGTTGTCAGCCTCGTCGCGCGTTCTTCGGGCCCGAATTTCGCACTCGGTCGTTAACCTATGCCAAATCGGCGCTCTCGGATCGCTCGCTAGTCGCCTACACGATTCGATCGCTTGCGAAATTATGCTATCGTCAATTATTCGATTCGCTCGCTTGCGTTTCTCGCTCTCGCGTTTCTGTCGCTCGATCGCTTCCCTCTTGAGCGTTTCGCTCTCGAGTCTTCGTAGCGAATTGTCAAGCTTGATGATCGCTCCTCGCGTTTTGTCGCGTATCGCGTCTGGTCTCGTTTTCTCGCACGTTATCCACGGATCTCGGTTTTCGTACGGTATTTTTACCATCGGATAAACGTAATATCCTTGTTCGAGTGTCAAACTCGTCGTTCCGTTGCGCGTCTCGCGTCGCCTACCCTTTCTAAATGCATAACCGTTGTTCGCGTCTACTCTCTGTTCAAATTCGTCGCGTTCGTAACGCTCGGTTATACCGGGTGGGATCGCGTTCTCGCGTCTTCGCGTTATCTCGCGCTGTCGCGGTACGATTCTTCGCTCCTCGTTCTCGCTCTAGTCGAACCACGTTGGTTGTTCGTCGCTCACGCGTTTTCGCGTCTTCGAGTTACGCTTGGCCGTCGCGCCTGGCTCGCTTACTCCCGAATCGCTCTCGCTCACGGTTGTCATACTCGTCTCGCTTTCCTCGCCTATCTCGCGCTCTCGCGTTCTCGCTCGCGTCGCTAGGACGGTCCGCTCGACGTCCGTTTCGCTTTCGTCGTAGGATTCGTTGTCACGGGTATAGCTCGCTTTAGCGTTACCTTCGGCTTCGGCGCTCTCGGAATCGGGTTCCTCGCCTATTTCGGCTTCCGTCGCGCTTGTCGCGTCGCCGTTTTCGCTTCTACTGTCGGTTCTAGGATCGTTCACAGATTCTCGGCTCGATTCGTCCGTTCCGTCGCTGTGTTCGTTCTCGTCCGTCTGTCTCAGGGTCGCTCGTCTGTGCGGTCGCAGCTGTCTGGCGTTGTAAGCGCCGACAACCGTTCCGTCGTTACGTCCGATTAGGTACGAGTTCTTCCTCAGTACTCGCAACACACGGAATGGTCCGTCGTAGACGAGGTGAATCTTCTTGGTCACCCTTCGATTAGCATCGGACTGTCGATGCAGCTTGATCCAAACCTTTGTCTCTCTGCGTAATCCTTCGCGTGTTGTCTCTTGTCCGCTTGTAGCTTGCGCTTCTTTGCGTTCGTAGCTAGGTTTCTTCTCGCCTCGCGGATCTTGTCTCTCCATTCGATCGTTCGACTTTCTGGCAGTAACGCTTCGTTTAGGCCGAAATTCTCCCTCCTGTCGCGTTGTAGCTCGTTCGGCGTGAATCCGGTGCTCGAATGCACCGTGTTGTTGATCACGTTCTCGTCTCGGGCTAATATCTTGCTCCAGGTTCCCTGTCGATGACTCGAGTAAGCGCGTATGATGCGACCAAGTTCGCGCATCACGCGTTCTACCGGGTTCGATTGTGGATTATAGGGCGTGGTCTTTTTCGCAACGAAGTTCATCTCGTTGGCGAAGCTTTGCCATCTGCTCGTGACAAATTGACCTCCGTTATCGGTCAGTACCTCGTCTGGTATCGTCGTCTCGCGAAAGTATTGACGCATCTTGTCCACGATGGTCTCAAACTTTTGATTAGCCATCGGGTATAATCTCACGTACTTGGAGAATTTGTCCATCGTTACCAGTACGTATTTATATCCGCGTTGAGCGGTCGGAAGCGGTCCGAATATATCGATCGCTACCGCTCGATTGGGTTCTCTCGGCAGTTCGTAATACTGCTCGCCAACCGTTGCTCTCGCGTAATATTTGGTGGCGTGACACACCTTGCACGACGCTACGACGTCTCGTACTATTCGCGCCGTATTTTTCGCGTGAAAGTATGTCTGCATGAAGCTCAGGAGCTTATCGGTACCGAAATGTATCAGGAGTCTGTGCGCACGACTCGTGATTTTCCAAACCGTTTCCGTTGGTAAAACGATCCGGTCTCCGTTCTCGTCTCCGCCTTGCGTATGAGACCTTCGCGCACGAAATACACGTTTGGATCCTTTTGTAATAAATCGGCTAACTCGTCGCTTCTATTCTTCGCCTCCTGTATCCATTGATACCATCTCTCGGTGTGAATTCCGTCCTCGGTGTCGCGTATCAGGGCGATGGTTCGTTCGTCACCGTCCGCATTCGTTCCGTCGTTGTTTCTGGATAGCGCATCGGCAATTCGATTCTCCTTACCTGGTATGTGCACGATTTCCAGATCGAACTCCTACAAAAATGCGAACCATCTGGCTACGCGCGTGTTGTTGCGCACCCACGTGCTCAGGAATTGCATGGCCTGGTGATCGGTATGCACCCGGACGTGTCTGCCGAGTAGCAAAGCGTGCAATTTGCGCAACACCGCCACCAACGCTAACGTCTCGAGTTCGGTCACCGTGTAATTAATTTCCGCTCCTTGTAGTTTTCTGCTCGTATACGCGACGGTATATTTCGTCTCGTCGTCGTCGCGATACTGATACAGTCGGGCGCCTATTCCGGTTCTGGCGGCGTCCGTTTGTATTCCGAATTTCATTCTCGACCTGATCAGATAGAGCGTAGGCGCCTCGTTGAACGCCTGTTTAATCTGGGTAAACGCTCCCTGATGGTCGCTCGTCCACGTAAATTTACGGTTTTTCCTCAACAGGTCCTCCAATGGTTGCGTCATACGGGCTAGATTTTTAATGAATCTTCGATCCCAATTGATCAGTCCCAGGAACGATTGTAGTTCCTTCTTGTTTCTCGGTTTGGGACAATTTTGCACGGCCATTCTGGTATCCGCGTTGATCTCCGCTTCGGTTTCGCTGAACGTGTGACCCAAAAATTTGATTTCCGGTCTAGCAAACTCGCACTTGTCGCGATTGAGTCGGAATCCCGCTCTATTCAGTCTCTCGAGCACGTATTCGATGTGTCGGAGATGCTCGTACATACTGTCTGACGCAATGAGGATGTCGTCCAGATAGACGATCATAAAATCCGCCGCCTGTTCGCCCAATGCGAGGCTCATGGCTCTCGTAAAAGATGCTCCGGCGGTTTTGATGCCAAACGGCATACGTTCGAACACGTACGACTGGCCACCGAAGAGAAAGCCGGTATACCTCTTCGATTCCTCCTTCAGGGGTATCTGCCAGAATGCGTTGGCTATATCCAACGTCGTAAAGAATTTTTTCCGTCCGATTCTCCGAAATACTTCGTCGATCGTCGGTGGCTGGGCGTAATCGTCCACCATGCGCTTGTTGAGCTCTCGTGCGTCTAGGCACAGCCGTATTTCCCCGTTTTTTTTAACAACCACTACTAACGGATTGATGTAGGGAGTCGCGGCTCTCGTTATAATGCCTTGCGCCTCGAGTTCGGCAATTCGCTCCGCCACTCTGGCGTCATGTCGCTCGGGTACCGGGTATGTTCTTCCCTTGAACGGTTTTTTCGTATTGACGGTTATTTTATGTTCGTAATGTCGCACTTTTCCTATTTCCTCGTGGAATATCGCCTCGTTCTCGTCGAGAATCTCGTTCAGACGTCTGTCCGCCTCGTGCACGCTTATCGCGTTTATTCGCGCCGTTTTCACGATTGCGTTGCTCTCGTCCGCTCCTGCGTCGAACTTGACATCGAGTCTACCGTTCGCGCACTCCATCCGCATGCGGTACTTTAACTGTAAATCGACGCCTAATATCACGTCGTAGATCATCTTCTGTACGATGTAGAACTCGTGTCTGTACCTTTGCCCCAGGTAAACGAATTCGAGGCTCACCTTGTTGGCTATCACCGCCCCTCGCTCGGAGAAAGCTCCTCGCAGCATAAACTTGCGGATGGGCACGGTGTCCATCGATTCGCCGCTGTCGACCAGCGTGTCGTACATGGCTTTGGTGAGCGCCGATAGTTGCGCTCCCGTGTCGACTAACGCTCGGGTCTTAGCCTTGGTGGTGAACTCGATCGTAATCATGGGCGTCTGCGGATCGTTCTGACGCTTCGCGTGTTCGGTCAAGTGTCGGTCGGTTTCGCGTTCGCCTCCCGTTCGATCGTCGCGCTTTTTCCTCGCGCTCGTTTCGAAAAACGTTTTCTCGTCGACACCGCCGGCGTCGGTGATCGCCGCGATGTTGGTCCTCTTCGCGCTGACCTTCGCCTTGTCCGTGTATCGGCTCGTCGCCTCGTCGCTGTCACTCAGCTCCGTTATGACAACCCCCCCTTTATGCGTCTCGCGGTTGAACGTCGCCTTCGGCCTGCCCCTACCGTTTTTTTTCCACGCGATCGCGCGTTCGGCCGCCTGGGCGCGGTCCGTTGCGTCGATCGTGCGCGTCGGATTACGGCTACCTCGCGTTCTCTCGTCGTTCGCGTCCGCGTCGTATCGGGACTCGGTGTCGTTGCGTCTCCATGTCAAGGCTTTCGGATAACTCGTCACCTGACTCGCGCTACCTCCGGATTGCTGGCTAGCTTGGCGGGTCGTTCGCGCTCTGAATGGCGTTTGTACGCCGCCGCGTCCTCTGACGCTCGAATCGCTTCGCGCCTTTGCCGTTCTCGCGGTCGTGTCCGCCGCGTTGGCGTTCGCTATCGCTCGTCCCTTACGCGTCATTTCTATCGCGTTTAGCGTTTCTACCAGCTCGGTCATGGTATTGACGAGTGACGGTCTCAATTCACGCGTCACCTCGCTCGCGTAATGACTTCGCAACAGATGTACGATGTCGTTGTCGCTCATCGCCTCACGGGGTTCGATCAACGTCACGGTGCGCGCCCTCCCCTTGCTCGCGATTGTCTCGTCACGCTCGACCTCGTTGTTTCGCGCGGTGACACGCTCGAGCCTCTCGAGCCTGTCGCTCAGTCGTTCTATCATCCGAATCATATCTATTTGACGGTTCTTTGCCGTATTTTTCGTAATTTCGCGCGTTATCGCGGTTTCCGTCGCTTCATCGCGCATCTTAACGTTTATCTCGCTGTCGGTGTCGCTAATCTTGAGGTCTACGCTGAAATATTGCGTGCCCCTCGCGAATTCCCTGTCGCGTTCTTCGCTTTCGCTTTCGCTCTCGCGCTCGTCGGGTCTATCATCTCGCGGTTCTAACCTAGCTTTGCCGCTTCTGTTGCGCTTCGGTGACGTTGCCATTTTAACGTCGTTACATCCGTCACCGTTGCTCATCGTCGCGCTAAACACTCGGTCACTCTAACCTCTCGTTCTCGAGTCGCTCTGGCGTGGTACTTGCGTCGTCGCGTTTGACCCGCGTATCGTTAGTCGCACTGTCGGTTTCGCTCACGTCTCTATCGACGATCGTCGCGTCGCTCGGCGTCGATAACGCTCGGTCCCGCGTTACCAATCGACGACTCGCTGTTATCCGGAACGTTAAGTGTCGGTGGGTAACTCGCGTCTCGCGGTCGATAATATCGCTCGTCGACTTATCCACCGTAGTCGGATACTCTATTCGATTGTCACGGTTGTCGAGAATAGAGAACGATAGTATCGCCGTCTCGCTTTACGTTCGGCTTCCCTTTGACGTCTCTCTCTTACTTGTCTCGTCAAAGGTTGCCGCCCCGTCGGGCTCACGGTTTCTCCTTCCACCGCGTTGTCGTTTCCCGAGAACAAAGACGCGCCGTCTCCCCTCTCTCGGTTCGGGCTCTCCGTCTCTCTCTCGGAAACGTTCGCTATGTGTCTCGCTCGCGCTCGTCGTCCCTCTCGCTCTCGGTTCTTTGTTTACACGACGCACGCTCGCGCCTGGTAACAACGCTTTCTCTCACGAATACTCCAAGGTCACGGAATATTCCGTCGTTACACGTCGCGTCTCTTCGTCTTTCTCGCGTCGCTTTTACCTCGAGTCCTTTGGAACTCGCTCGCGATTTTACGTTCGCTCGGCGTATCTCGCTTTCTTGCGCTGTTTCTCTCGCGCTTGTATTCACTTATCCCCTTTTTTCGCTACGCCGTTGTAATCGTTACGAGCTCGCTGTCTCGTTCGCGGAGTTTCTACCTCGCGTTTTTCGTCTCGTCAGATTAAATCTGCTATTTTCGCACACACGCGGAATGTCCTTCGCGTTGTTTAATTCGTTCGATTCGCGGAATTTACGTCGCGTTATCGATTAGCTTGGTTCGCGGAATTCACTTCGCGTCACCTTTATTTGCTTACACACGCGGAATGTACGTCGCGTTTGTTTTTATTTGTTCGATCACGCGGAATTTACATCGCGTTGATCCTACGCGCTTCGTCGCGGAATTCTTTGCTTCGCGTTGCTTTTTGATTAACTTTACGTCGCGGAATGTACCTCGCGCGTAATCTCATTCACTTTTCGCGCTCGTGTCGTGCTATCTCGCGGTTTCTCTCGTTAGGCGTGTCGGAACAGGTCCTGTCACGGTCGCCACTTCACACGCGTGGAATAGGTTTATCCTTTAAACGTTACGCGTATTCCTCTGGAAATAATTAAGATCTCCGTCCACTTGGGACATGCGACTTACGGATTTTAGACGACTGGCGTGCTGCCCGTTTACGTCGCTGACCTCGGCTTTCCCGCTCGACACCGGACCTCGTTTCACCAAAGACGCCGAGGCGTCGCCGCTCTCTATCGAGAATCTTCCGTGATCTTAGGTTCCGACCTATTCCTACGCCTACCCGCTCGCGCACCTTCACTGTAGCCGGACGGTCCCCGCGTACTCGCGAAATCGCCGGGAGTGCCGGTTTCGCGTGACTTATTCGTCCTACCTTGCGATGACCTCCTACTCGCGTATGCTCGGGACACTCGTCGGTCCTCCCGTCGCTGTTGATGGTCCCTCTGGCGCTGTCGCGCCTTCGTTCACGATCGCCAGGTCGGCTTGTCCTCCAGCCGCCGAGGATGAATGTCGCGGGCGCGTTCGCCGGGCGCGCTGTCTCGCGTCCGCTAGCTCACTTGGGACGTGGTGGTCGTGGAGGTTAGAAAACACACTGGTTTCTCCGGTGCAACACAGAGCCTTTATTTATCACTCTTTCGGCGATTCACAACGTCTCTCACCGCTGGCTCCGCACACACTCACACGTACGCTCGCACACACGCGCTACCCGCTTCACAATCGACTCGTCGTACACCTCGGACCTCGTCGTCGTCGAGGCACGACGCCGCAAAACGCACGAACCGGCCTCTCGCTGCCTCGCGATGCCGCCGCGCGGACACTCTACCCAAAACGCGCGTCGTGGCACACCCGACCGACGGGCACGACGCTGTTGTCGCGTTAGGCGAGCCGCGCTTTCGTTCGCTGCGTAACTGCGTATAATTCTTCGCGGAGCTACCGGTTGTACGCGTTCTTCTTAGTCGAATGCTCGGAAGAGACTCCCCGAGGCTCCCCACTCGTCGGGACGCCACGGTCTTGGCGGTTCTCCCCACTTGCGTCCTCGCGCATGTCCGTCACGCCCCCTCGCTGCGTGGCGGGGATGGCGGATCAACGGGTCGCCGGGCCGCCCGTAATTTGTCGTTCTTTACGGCCTCGAGTCCGCTCGTTCGTCGCTACGCGGTACTTCGCGGTACCTTGGGCCGATGCCCGCGCTCCGCCGGTCTGTCGCCGTTCTCTCGCGCGCTTGACGCTCGTTCACACATCGGCGGCGCCGCACCGGTCGCACCCTGAGCACGACGTGGTCGTTGGTCTCAAGGTTAAGTTCCCTCTCGTTGTGCGCCACCTTGTTGTGGTGAGAGGGCTCCCTCGGTGGCCCTGGGCCCTGATCCCGAGCGGACTTGTCCGCTCGGGAGACGGACCGCGGGCTGCCGGGGGTCTAAAAGCGCACGGTGCGGGCTTCCCGGGTCTTTGACCAGGGCGGTTTCCGCACAAGAGGAGGCCAGCGACTCCTTTAGGGCTCCCCGCTAGAGGGGATAAGTCCCATTCGCTGGTAGAGGATGGGGACCCCGACTTCAAACCCCCGGTGACCGGCACCGTTAGGGGAGAATTTCTATCCTCCCCCCGGATCAGAGAGTCCCGATCCTTGGGGGGGCCTAAGGAGAGGGTTTCTGGAAGGGAGCGCCGGAGAGGGGGGGGGGGCTTCATTTGGAGAAGCCCGCTTCCTCTCTCTGGTGCGTGGGGGGGGCCGCTCTGCGGCCCCCCCTTTTTTCTCCCCGCCCCCCCGGGAAGGGACGGGGGTGCGTAAACTGGGAAGGTCGCCGGGGCCGCCTGGGCGTTCCCGGGGTTGGGCCCCGGCGACAAGGGATGGGACGGCCCCCGGGGCCGCTCGGACTTATTCCGAAGTCGGGGTCCGGGGGCTGGGCCGCAGGGGCCGCTCGGGGGTAACCCGAGGTCTGGGCTTGGCGGTAACGCGGGGAGTGTTAACCCGTCGGGGCGGCTACCGTGTCCCTCTCAAAGCCGTCCCGGCGAGTAAGCGGAGCCCCCTCTCCGTGGAGGGCATTGCCCCGCGGAGGGGGGCGTGCTGGTCGCCGCGGCGGGCAAGTTCCTGGAGGAGGCGCGGCCTCCTGGCACCCATCCGTCCGCGGGGCCCCCTGGGTGGCGCCACCCATCACGGTGCCCGAGACGTCGGAGACCCGGGACCCCTGAAAGCCCGCGGATACCGCGGGCCTTGATGCCCCGATCCGCGGGTCAGTAAGGGGCGGGAGCCCAGTGCCGGGGATAATAATTTCCCCGGCCCGAGGCATATGCCGGCCCCCCGGGGGAACTCGGGGTCCCGTCCGGGGATCAATTTATTGGTCCTCGGGCGGGTGAGGGCACGCCCGGTCGGTGGAACCGTGGTGGGGAATGGAATCCACTAAGATTTCTTTTTATTAACAATGTCTGGATCAGGGAGGAAATTTAAAAGGATAGCGGAGGCCGCGGATGACTCGGGATCGGACGTCGAGTCTCGCGTAGACGAAGGAAGGTCTAGGAAAACAGCCAGGCTCAAGGCGGCCGAGGAGGGAGGGGAGGGTAGGGTGTCGCCGTCCCCGTCGCTCGTCTCCACGGTGGCCGAAGTCTCGGACATCGTGTTGGACAGCGACGAGGAGCCGTCCGCGAACAGAGAAGGCCCCGCAAAGAAAGGGAAGAGGAAGGGGAGGGGCAGACCGGCCACCACCGGGGTGTACATTAAGCTGGCGTTGGCCAAGGAGCGCCTGGTGGAGGCCGGTAGGAAGGAGCTTGCCCTCGAGGAGGAGAAGGCGATACTGGACTTTATGACCGGGCTCTCTGAGAGACTCCGGAAACAGGGTCCAGTATCACGAAAAAGTACGCCGAGAAATATACGAGGGCGCCAGTGAACGAACTGGCGGCTACCATCGCGACGAGCGCCGAGGCGGTCCTTAAGTGCGCCGAAATATCAAAGGGCCTTAAGAGTACCGTCGCTAAACAGATAATGAAGGAAATGTGCAGGGCGGCGGCATGCGCCACGCTGTTGTCTCTGCGGGCACAGAAACCACCCGAGGAAAGGGCGGCCGACGAAATGGCCGCCCTCAGAGGAGAGCTGGAAGCCGCCAGGAGGGAGAGCAACCAGTTCAGGGACGAAAATCGGGCCCTTCGGGATAGAACGGCCGAGTTACCGGCGTTGGAGCGGCGACAGGCGGCCGCGAGAATCAGGTCGCCGTCCCCGCACGGGGGAATCCGGGATACCAGGCTCTCCCTGCCGAGCGCCGGGGGGCGCGAAGATATGGATGTGGACCGGCCCCCCTCCCCGCCGCGATTGGCGGGGGGGGTGGCAAGTCCGTCCCGAACGGCGAGGTCCGCGGGTCGGAGGGGGGGAACCGAGCGGTTTGGAGGGCGGCGATGGGTTAGTCGCGCTCCTCCCGCTCGTTCCTTCCACGTTGGGGGGAAAAAGGAAGGTCATCCCGGACGGTCAAGCCGTAAACGCCCGGATCAGGCGTAGGCTGGCCGGGGTGGAAGAGGCGGCCATCATGGCTAGGCTAGAGTCCGTCCGGGAAGGTCTTTAAAAGATGGCTGGCGGGGAGGTCCGAGGTCGGACCCGCCGTCGCGGGTCAAGGAGCCCGCCGGCCCGCGGGGGGGAGGGGGGGGGCGTTTGCGCTTTCTCCGCGAGGCGGTCCCTTCCTTTCCGTCGCTGACGGAGCGGTTCGGGCTCCCTCTCCTGCGAGCGGGGGCGGCGATGGCGGGAAGAAGAAAAGGAAGAAAAAGGGGAGCGGGAAGCAGGGCGTCTCCGCCCCCGTTGCTCCCGCCGGGGCCGCCGCCCGGGGTCCGCGGACCATCGAACCGGTGGGCCTGAGCGGGACGGCCGCCGACACGGACGGGGGTTGATCCGTGGCCTAACACCGGCGGGGGCGGTGTGGGGCCTCTGGGTCCGTTCCGGTCCCGCAGGGGGGCAGGGGCGGGGTGCGCACAGACGCGTAGTATCGATCTCGCACATGCGATGCGTGTGTATGCGATTTTACGTGTCGGTCACGGAACGATCGCGCACGATGTTACATGGATCGTTGTTAACGCGCAAAAAGCTCTCGAGAGCTCTCGCAGGTGGGTTATATACCGTGAGGGGACAATCCCTCCACTCCGGTTGCTTCGGCCAATCGCGCGTAGCGTCGGTCGGGATCGCGCGGGACGGCGCATCCGTCCCACTCTCGCTCGCACGCCCAATGGCGGTCCGCGCGCTGGCGCTGTGTCGCGGGTAGTATCGTGCTTCCCCCGCCATTCTGTTTCGACCAATCAGGTCGAAGTGCGGTCTTCCGTGTTCGGGTGTGATGGGAATTGCACCCTGTGTGTTTGGCGCTGGTTTCCGCGCCATTTCGGGTATTGCACTCAAAGTGCAGTTTGATTACACTAACAAGGGAACGGACAGAACTGTCCCTCACCGATTTTAATGAGCTTTGGATATGTTGTAGAACATAAAAAAATATTAGACTCATATTTTTTTTTATCTGCGTATCTCGACGTTTAAGGGTTGAAACCACCCCTCGAAAATAACGCATTTTTTCGTTTTTTGCGAATATCTTTGAAAATATAAGGTTTATGAAAAAATGTTCTATATAAAAGTTTTATGGCATTTTATACTCTTTACAATAGTATATTTATATTTTTTAAAAATTTTAAACTTTTTAATTTATCCCACCCCCCACTCCCTTTTTTCAACATATAAAAAATTTTGTAAGGACAAAAATTAAAGAGCATTAAAAGCCGAATCCACCCATGTATAATAACATATGGGTTCCATCATTCTCAATTATTAGCAAAACGAGATAGTAATCTCGCGCTATAGGTGCCGCGCTAGAAGTAGTGTTGCGTTATTTCTTTAGTCGCGTCACACTCAATAACTGCCACTTCTGCGTATATTTTTATATTAAAACATAAAAATGGATTAATTTTAATTATATAATACGCAACGTATTACTCGATATAAAGCATAAATGTATATATATAACAAAATTAGCATATATATACGTATGTGCCTACGTACATTTTCATTGTTACAAATGCGATGTTACAAATCTATCTGGACGAAGCGCTTTTATTTTTCTGGGTGAAGGGTTAATTTCCTCGTCGGACTAGCTCTCTGAGGTTGAGATTTCCTTAAGAGATTGCCGTTTCGCTGACTCGATTGTGCGCTTCCGGAACGTCCATTTTCTTGTCTTCTTTGATGGAGACATTTTTTCGGACACGTTTTCCTTGTCGTGCTCGCCCTCTCTGCTTTGTTGCGTTGTTTTGGCCTGTGGATCCACCTTTTCATTCTCTTGTCCCGGCGGTGTTTGGGTGTTCTCGAGCTCGTCTGGTGTTGCTTGATCCGGCTCGTCTTGTTCTAATTCGCCGCCATTTTGTCGCCGCATACTAGTGGTCGGCTTCGGATCCTCTTATTTCTGTACTTGTTCGGTCTGGTTTGCCGCCTGCGTGCTGCTTGCGTGTGGCTGATTCACGTCGTCCGGAATAGAATAATATCTGATATGTATGTTTTCGTTTATGATGTTGGCGATCACTTGTAGGTTAGGAATTGCCTTTTTGTTGTCGTCTAACCTCTCTGTTTCAATCATCACTCTGACCCTGACGATCGGGTCGCCATCCTTATTTTTGATGTCCGCGGCATCGAACACACAATTTCCCGCGGCCACGTTTTTGTAATGCTCATTAATAAATTTAGCGAGGTTGTTGCTTTTTTCAATATCTTTCTGTAACAACTCACGGGCTCGTATTGTGTTTGACGATTGATGTTTGGGTTTTCCCCGCCATGCTCTTTAGAAACTCTAGTCTTTTTTGTTTCCTCGTGGCTAACTTCTGGTTGAGGACGTTCGTCATAGCACGATTCAACCACACCTCCTCGTCGCTGTCCAGATCCATCTGGTTGATGCTGTCCATTATTCTGATCAGCGCTGGAACACTTCTGTATGGCTTGGTATGCTGTGACCCTTCGTATCGTTTGCTGCCTTTGTCTCGTTGTCGAAGTGGACTCGTCAGCTGGCCACGTGTTGACTTACGACTTTGGGTAAGCAGAGTCAAGATGTCGTCGACAGGGTTCGGGATGGATTCCCTAGATGATGCTGATTGGCGGATGCTACGCACCGGCGCCCCAGCATCGATTGGCTGGTCGGGTGACCTATCGTGCTTTTTTAGGTTATGTCGCGTTTTCATTGCTACATTAGGGTGAGGTTTTACCTTTTTGGGTTTGTTCGTGACGTACCATTTCTGCGCGTCGTAATTTGTGTCGGAACTGACGATTTCGCATCTTACTGCTTTATTCGCTCTCGCAATCGCGCTTTTATTTTTATCGGTTTCACCGCGTATCGGGGAAATTCTAGATTTGTTTTTTTGCGTTTGTTCTTTCTTTTTATTGTTTAGACGCGTCGCGATTCCCGTATCGGACGATAAACACAATTCGTTCTCGCTCGTTAATAAAATTTCCTTATTGCTATCTTTATGAATTTCGCGTTCGGGATTAAAATTTTTATTTCGCGTTAATTCGAGTGAATTTGCGATTTCGCGTGGTTACATTAGATTTTCGCGCGTTATTCGTACTATTGTCATTAAGACTGGTTTTCAAGTGCGAGGTTACTTTACTTTCGCTTACATGAGTACGCTCGTTGGACGATGAGGGTGTCGAGTCGCTAAAGGCTGGTTCACAGGTCTCGGGGATAATCTTTGGCTCGGCCTGCTTGCGCACATCTCCCTTGGGATTTGGTCTGTTCTGCTTCGTGACCGTTTTGGGATCCCTGGGGTCGCTTCTTCGCCGGCTTTGGGTTTGAGTTGGTTCATCGTCTACCTGTAACGAAACTAAATCGACTACGGAATGTTCGCGGTGGTCTGGACCAGCGATGCCAGTTCAGATGCTTTCGCCAGCAAATCTGCCTGCACCGCCTGCACGCAGCGCCCGTGGAGGGGTCCCCCACTCCTCGGACAGCGTCGAGCGGCGGGAGCATCTGCCGTCTCTTTTGCTCCTCGCTCCGTTTCTTTCTCACTCGAACCGTCTTTTTTTATCTCGAGCTGTTCTCGACTTTCCTTTTCTCTCATAGCTATAGCCGTATGATTTTGGATCTTAGGATTGTCTTGGCGATACGATGCGCCACGTAATAATAAATGGAATATTTTCCGACAAGCTTTTTATAAATTTGTACAATTATTATATACACGATGATTTTTTTAAAGTACGAAGTAAATATAAAAATTAAAATTTGTAAATGTATGGATCCACTCTTGGCCAACATGTACGTTTCTTATTTAAAAAATATGTCATATTAAATATGTCGTATTAAATAAATTATCATTAACATTTTAAATAATATGTAAATGTTATTAGACATGATAAAATTACAGTTTATTTTTTATTACATTAAATTTATTTCACGTTACGTACATATTGTTGCTCAACGGAAACCGCGAGAAGGTGGTGGTTTCTTCCGTCAGGAGGGAAATGTAAAAAATTCTTATTAATGTTAAAAAAGTATCAATTATACAAAATTATACAAATAAAATTTAATACTTTAAAATTAAACTTTTTTTATAATATTAAAAAGATATATTTTTAATTTTTAATTAACAATAATTTTTTACATTTCCCTGTGTGTGTGTGTGTGTGTGTGTGTGTGTGTGTGTGGTGTGTCTGTGTGTGAGTGAGTGCGCGCGCGCGCGCGTACATGCATTTAAACATTTTTTACACGCTTATTTTATGTAAGCGTGATGCCCTTACGGACAAGATTTCTTACACGCTTATTTTATATAAGCGTGATGTCCTTACGAACAAGATTTCTTACACGCTTATTTTATGTAAGCGTGATGCCCTTACGGACAAGATTTCTTACACGCTTATTTTATATAAGCGTGATGTCCTTACGAACAAGATTTCTTGCACGCTTATTTTATATACGCGTGATGCCTTTACGGACAAGATTTCTTACACGCTTATTTTATATACGCGTGATGCCCTTACGGACAAGATTTCTTACACGCTTATTTTATATAAGCGTGATGTCCTTACGAACAAGATTTCTTACACGCTTATTTTATATAAGCGTGATGTCCTTACGAACAAGATTTCTTACACGCTTATTTTATATAAGCGTGATGTCCTTACGAACAAGATTTCTTGCACGCTTATTTTATATACGCGTGATGCCTTTACGGACAAGATTTCTTACACGCTTATTTTATATACGCGTGATGCCCTTACGGACAAGATTTCTTACACGCTTATTTTATATAACCGTGATGCCCTTACGGACAAGATTTCTTACACGCTTATTTTATATACGCGTGATGCCCTTACGGACAAGATTTCTTACACGCTTATTTTATATACGCGTGATGCCCTTACGGACAAGATTTCTTACACGCTTATTTTATATACGCGTGATGCCCTTACGGACAAGATTTCTTACACGCTTATTTTATATAACCGTGATGCCCTTACGGACAAGATTTCTTACACGCTTATTTTATATAAGCGTGATGTCCTTATGGACATTGTAATAATGTTATACTTTAATTAATTTAACCTATCCATAAAGAATCAACAATATCATTAACATCAAGAGCATGTAATCTCAACGTACCCGAGTCCTTTTTAACTGATTGAGCATATAAGTTTTTTGTTGACATAAGAGAGAAGTGTTTTTCATCAACTCTCATATTTATACATGTTTCTTTTCTAGCTCTTAATGCTGATCTAACAACGCAACTAGCATTAACAGTAGCCGATGAAAGTCTGTTGCGATTATTTGTTTTTAAATTACTTAAGAGAGAAAACATTCTCTCCGAATCGGCATTTGAATTAGGAAGTGATCGTATAGCATTTAAAAGATTTTTTAAGTTTGGATATTTAGTAATATTATTTGAGTCCTGGCATAACAAAAATTTTTTCCACATTTCATCGAATGATTCTCGCGAAAGTTTTTGTTTTTCGTCTAATGTAAAATCTAATGGCAGTGCAATCCATTCTTTCTTTAAAGCATTTTCATCAAAATCGCCAATAGTTTTCGCTACAGAAGAAACATCATTAAATGAATTTTCTCTATCAGTATTGAATAAACTTGAAAAAGGTCTAAAAATCGTTAATTTTGATAAAAATACATTATCTACAGGTAGTCTTTTACGAATTTCTGTTGCAGCAGTTATATAAAATGACAAACAGTTTTCTCGAATAGTGATAACTACGTTTTCATGCCCTTGCATCATTAATTCGTTAAGGTAATCGTCACACTCTGATCCTAAAGTAATTTCATTAAGTTCTCTCTGATTCTCTTTTAAAGAGAATACTATATTAATATTGAACGGTTTTAAGTGTTCATTTTTTACAAAATTTTGGCAGATTTTAAAAAGAAAATTACGCGCTTTTGGTTGCAATAAATGAATTAATGTTTCGACTCCTTGAAAATAAGCATTAAATGCGTTAAAATCATTTAAAATATTTAAAAAAAAAAGAAAGTATGCCTTTGTATCTACTTTGTCCATTACAAGCAAAAGCTCTTCTGCTGGCTTACTTTTTTCACTAACAACTTGTACATTAAGAAATAGTTGTATTGTATTCCAATGTTGCAGAAGTCTGTCTACACATTGAAAGTGAGAAAGCCAGCGTGTATCACATAGTTTTTTTAATTTTAGATTTTTTCGGTCGAAACTAATACAAAAATCTCGAAAAATAGCCGTACGTTTTGGATTGCTGTTAACGAATTTAGCAATCTTTTTAAGAAAATCAGTGCAAAAATCGGGTATTGTTTGGCATGCTGCGTGCGCTGCTAATGCGGCGGAATGGCAAGGGCATGAAAATGTTAATACATTTGGACATACCTCTTCCAATTTTTTTTTTAATGATTTATATTTTCCTGTCATGACAGATGCGTTGTCACATGACAAGGAAATAATGTTTGCAAATGGTATTAATAATTTTTGCATTTCAAATTTAAATGCATCAAATAACTTTTCTGCGCTGGAATCTTTGGCATCTATATCAATTAATTTGACTAACTGTATGCGAAGATCTAATGTTTCTGCGTCTACATATTGGACGAGAAAAGTCATCCATTTCTCATTCGTTATGTCAGACGTCTCATCTATAAATATGGAAAATTTAGTGTTTTGAATATTCTGAACAACACGTTTCTGCTCAACTGGATACAAAACATTTGTAATCATATTTGTGCATTTTGTACGACCCATAGTCATATTTTTCAATACTTTAGGATCATCTGCTAGATGTTGAAAAAAATTTAAAATATCTTGTGCAACTTGATGAGAAATATTTTTCATTGCTATTAATGCGGCATATCTTATCTCCGCTTCTTTTTTACGCTCATCAAATGGCGCAAGCAATTCTTCAACTTCCATATTTAATTTTTCATTTGATTTGTTTAATTCCATATTTTTATACAATCTTAAGTGTCCTTCGGATTCTGCATGACGTTCTATTTGTGATAAACCACATCCAATACCTATAGTTTTATCACAAATAGAACAAAAAAATAAACTAGAATCTTGTGGCACCTTGCGCAACCAACATTTATACTTTTCAATCTCTAACCATTTTGATAGAAATACTTTTGATGAATTTTCATCACCATTTTTACATATTGAATTTTTTCTTTCATTTTTTTGGTGTTTTTTTGACATTACATGTCTCGAAACATGTGTTGAAGTAATAGAAATATTTTTTTGGCATATAGTGCAATAATAAAAATTATCATTCGATACTCTACGTAACCATGATTTATATCGATCATCTGTAAGCCAAGCTTCTAAAAAGCTTCGCTTACATCTTTTTGGTAATTTGTCCGACATTTTCGTATCTTTTGCAAAGAAATGGATGACGTGTATCACAAAAAGATTAGGGTCTCGTTCGTCACTCCAATATTAAAAAAAATCTCTCTTTCCGTATGTACGTGCGCGCGTGTGTCTCTCTCTCTGTGTGTGTGTGTGTGTGTATGAAAAGTCCACTCTACCTTTTTCGTGATTGCAAACTTGAGGAATCAAGGAGAAGACCACAAAGGTAACAGTAGACATAATAATTTATTACGGAAACAATTGAAAAACAAACTTTAGTGCATTTCAGAACGGTGCTGCCGTATTCGTGACGCGGCTCACCGTCAGATGGCTTAAAATATATGTGCGTCTTATTATCCGGTGAGCCGCGTCTTAGCGCTTATTTGTTTCTTAACAACAACGGAGCAAGAAGCATTATGACAGGTTAGAAAAAATTTATTATTTAAAAAAAGGATTAAGTAATATTTATTTAAAGTAATCATATTATTTAAACAATATTTTAATATTATATATGTATTTTTTAGAAAGAAAAGTTGTTCTCAAAAGAGATAGCGACATGAAGCTGCTGCAAGAGCAGATGTTGCAACAGCAACATCAAATTAATCAGCTCTTGCAGTAGCAACAGCAAATGTTGCAGCTGTTTTTACAACAACAGCCGCAACAACAGCCGCAACAACAGCCGCAGCAACAACTGCAACCATTGCAGCAGCAAGAGCAACAGCAGGAGCAGCAGGACCAGGAGCAGCAACAGCAGGAACAGCAGCAGCAGCAAGAGATTAACGGTATAATTTACTGGTATATTTATAAATATTATATATTACACGGAAAAAAAATTTGAAATATCTTGAATTTCAAGATATTATAGCCTTTTATTTCAATACTATAAGTATTATTTTAAAAATATGATATAATTGTTTTGATAATTTTATTCTAAGAAAATTATAATCTTTGATTTAAAAATGTAGTATTTTCTATCCAATATTTTTCTTTTCCATTCAAGAAAATTATTCTTAACAAGAATATTATTTTCTTGGTTAAACTATAATATACAATTTTGAAATAAATCTTTATTCAAGTAAATCTTTTTCATTTAACGCGATATAATCTCATTTTAAGATTTTCATTTTGAAACTGGAGATATTATCAAAACAAGATAATTCTTTTTTTCTGTGTAGTATTTCTCAAAATAGTATTGATCCTATTTTATTATAACAGATAAATTATTATCCCTCACATACACATACATATTCTCCAAATTTTGTGTGTGTGTGTGTGTGTGTGTGTATATATACAAAAATTTTGTAAATAATTTTTTACATTATTTTATTAATTTTGTTTTTAGAACGTCGAATACACGGCAAATCTCGTGCACGGTGGTATCGCCAACGGGCGGGTTTGACCCGCTATAGTTGGAGAGGAAAAATGAAAAGAGGAAGAGGAAATGAGAGAGGCAGAGGACAAGAGAGAGGAAGAGGACAAAGGGGACGAGGAAAAGAGCTTAAATTTATAAATATTAATATGTAATATTGTTATATTAATATTATATATTTAATAAATAAAAAAATGTTATTATTTAACATGTTAGAGATCATTTATTTAATATTCCAGGAAAACATTTTGTATATGTATAAAAATATATGGACATATATAAAATATGTCCATATAAGTTTATACTAATTTTTTTTTGTAAAATTTTTGTTTGGTATAAAAAAATAAGTTATACTGAAGAGACAAAAACTATTTTAAAAAATCATTTTTGCATTGCTTTTTTACAAAAAATTATATATAAAAAATGGAAAAGATTATCCATATATAATTATATATATTGTATGAATGAGAAATATACAATTATATGTATATCAGCAATTTTTCTTATTTTTTCAAACTTAACTTTTTGTAAAAGAAATAATGCACAAATTTTTTAAAATTAGTTTCTGTCTTTTCGGTATAACTATTATTTATTTTATGTCAAACAGAAATTTTGCAAAAAAAAAGAAATTACTATAAACTTAAATGAATATTTTATATATATTTGTTTTTATATAAAAAAATTTTGCCCGGAATGACATTGTAACCGTGAATTTTTAATTGTAATGTGCTACGGATAGCCGCGGTCAATTCAGGGTTCGGGCGGCGGGCTGGTTGAATGAATGATGAAGGCAAGCGGTATACGTTTAACAATTAATATTTATTCTAGAATGTCCTAGCTAATATATACAAAGTCCCTACTCTAACAACTTACGACTAAGATCTCGCTATGCGAGTCGCGGGCGATTGGTTCTGGCGACGTGTGTCGCGGAGCGCATATGCGCGTTGGTTATTCGGTGCCGGATTGGCTGCGGCGGGCGTACGGCCCGTGTATCGGTCGGTGCGTCGATCGGCGTTAGCGGCCGGTCTTACGGATTACAATACTCGTGGCGGTGTAATCGCGGCGGTGTAATGCGTGGCGGCGTTCGTGTCGGTCGCGGTGGTAGCCGGATTGGCTGCGGCGTTACGGTCGCGGCTGCGCGGTACGGTGCGGCGTTCGCATTCGCCGAGTCGGTCGGTGCGGCGTCACGATTGGCCGCGGCGGTGCGCGACTGCGCGGTACGGCGCGGAGCTCGGCTCGACAGCCACGGTGATCAGCTGTTCGACGATCAGCTGTTATTATCGTCGAGGATCATCCCACGTGGATGATCCTCCGCGTCGGCGGTTTCCCCTCAGTACGGGGTCCCCGTGTGCGGTCGGGATCGGTAGCTCACTACGCGTACCGGGATCCGGGTGACGAGCGGGGCGGTGTTCTGCCACTCACTACGTGGCGCGAGGAAGCGCTCAGTACGCGCTAGTGCAGGAAGCCGGGTTTTAGGTTAAGTTCGGCACTCAGTGCGTGCTCTGGATGCTCAGCTCAATTCGCTGAGTGGATCGGTCGGCTCAATACGCTAGACCGGGGAGATCTGATTTCTTATCACCAGCGGAGGGCTTTTATAGCCCCCGTTGGGTGATAAGAGGAGCGGAGGTGTGCGGGGAGAACGAGATAAGCGGAGGGGACTACACGAGGTAGGAGGGTAACGGCCTCGTATCCGTATGCCTTAACGTGGCGGAGGAACGGCTCGTTACACCATATTCTTTAAATAAGAAACGTACATGTTGGCCAAGAGTGGATCCATACATTTACAAATTTTAATTTTTATATTTACTTCGTACTTTGAAAAAATCATCGTGTATATAATAATTGTACAAATTTATAAAAAGCTTGTCGGAAAATATTCCATTTATTATTACGTGGCGTATCGTATCGCCAAGACAATCCTAAGATCCAAAATCATACGGCTACAGCTATGAGAGAAAAGGAAAGTCGAGAACAGCTCGAGATAAAAAAAGACGGTTCGAGTGAGAAAGAAACGGAGCGAGGAGCAAAAGAGACGGCAGATGCTCCCGCCGCTCGACGCTGTCCGAGGAGTGGGGGACCCCTCCACGGGCGCTGCGTGCAGGCGGTGCAGGCAGATTTGCTGGTGAAAGCATCTGAACTGGCATCGCTGGTCTGGACTCGTATTCTTGTTCAGTGGTTGTTTTATCAGCCTCGCCAGCTCCTTTCTTGAATTTCGGGCTATGATCAGCGTCGGCTCTTGTCCTTCCAGAACCATGGCTTCAACGGTCAGGTTTCTCGCGAAGATCTCCACGTGAACTGTTACAGCTTCGATGGTCGTCCATTTTTCCCTCCTCAGGTATGCGGGGATATTTCTGGAGTCCGTTGTCCTTGGTAGTCGCGTTCCTTCGCGCTCTATTAGCTCAACTGCTTTATTCGTGATGACATTGAACTCACCACGTGTGTCCATAATCACTTTCATTTTATGCTCCTCGACTCTTCCTATCACCCAGTTGTTTTGTGACTGGTTGATCAGTAGGTTTGGTATGCGAGAAATATGTCTCATGCCTTTTTCGCTGATGGCATGACTCTTCCTTCGCTTTGTGACTCGCGAGGCATCATTCTCGTCAATTTGTTCTTCATTATCGGAGTTTTCCGACAACAATCTTTTTCCGAGCGACTGTTTTTTCAGCTCGTCTATGTATTGACTTCTTTGTTGGTGATGATCTTTTCGTTTCTCGTTCTCGTCATCATGTTTAATGTTTTGATCTCCTGTGATCCTTTTATTGTTTTAATTTTTCTTTTTTCTGTTTCAGGTTCCCGGATCTTCTTCGGCTTTTTCAGTGGTTCATCGATCGCGTTCACCTGCATTGGATCTTGCATCAACGCCTCTCTATGCGGCTTCAGTTGACGGGAGTTGTATACACCTATTACGCTGTCGTCGTGGTCTACAATCAGGTAAGCATTGTCGCGTATCACTTGGCCTACCCTGTAGGGTCCGTCGTACACGAGGTGTATTTTTTTCGTTAATCTTCTACTGGCATCGCTCCTTCTGTGAAGCTTGACCCATACTCGGTCGCCAGGCTCGAACGGTTTGGCCTCTTCAGACTTATCCGCCTGCACCTTTCTCTTTGCAGCTCGCTTCCTCAGGGTCTCCGCCGCTCGTTCGATTGTCGCCTGTAGTCTTGCTTCCGCTTCCTGTTCGTCCTCCTCTTCTTCTAGCGGCTTCAGACTCTCGTCGATCGGTAGCAGATTATCGTGGCCCTGATGTAGGTCCGTTGGCTTGCATCCGGTACTCGAGTGAGTGGTGCTGTTGATGGTCTTCTCCGCCCTTGAGATTATTCGGTCCCAACAAATTTGTCGGTCGTACGCGTATACCCTTATTATTCGTCCGATTTCTCTCATTACCCGTTCGACGGGATTGGACTGCGGGTTATACGGACTGGTCTTTCTGGCCGTGAGTCCCATTTCGGTCACGAATTCGCCCCATCGACCCGTTATGAATTGTCCTGCGTTATCCGTCAATAACTCATTCGGAATACCGATATCGTTGAAACATTGCATTTGCAGTGTGTCAATGATAGTATCGAGTTTTTGGTTGGGCATCAAGTAAAACTTGGTCAGCTTCGAAAACTGATCCATAATCACTGAAATGTACTTGTTACCTCTCGCGGTCTGAGGCAATGGACCAAAAATGTCCAAGGAAATTACCTTACCGGGTTTCTCTGGCAACACATAGTACATCGTACCCCTCGTCGCGCGCGTGTGGTATTTCGTTGCTTGGCAAACGTTACACGACGCAACTACGTTTCTACATAACTTATCGAGGTTATTGACTACGAAATATTGTCTCGTAAAGTCTATCGTTTTATCCGTACCAAAGTGTAGCAAATAGTTATGTATTTTGTATACTAATTGCCACCTTATTCGGTCGGGAACGACGATTTTATCGCCGTGTTCGATTTTAACACGGATCAGGTCGAGCCTTAGTTCGTATTTATCCGGTTCGCTTTCTAATCTAGACTGTAACGTCTCGTCTTGTCCTTGCGCAAATTTTAAAAATTCGACCCAGCTCGCGGTTTCGGTTTGGTCATCCGGTTCTCGGATAGCCGCTATTACCTTCGTGACTTTCGCTTTTCTCGCGTACCCGTTTTGTACGTTGTTTCGCGATAATGTGTCCGCCGTTACATTTTCTTTGCCGGGTGACAAATTTCCAAGTCGAACTCGTTTAGAAAACTTATCCAACGCGCCATGCGGCTGCTGTCGTTTGCACAGGATTTCAAAAATCTTAATGCTCGGTGGTCAGTATGGACACGGATCTTACATCCTAACAGAGTCGCGTGCCATTTTTTTAGTGCCCATACGAGCGCTAGGCACTCCATTTCTGTGACGGTATAGTTAAGCTCGGCGCCCTTTAATGACCGACTGGCATAAGCAATCGTGTACTTCCTTTCCGATTCCGCGTCGCTATATTGATATAAACGCGCTCCTATTCCGTACTTTGAAGCATCCACGAACAAACCAAATTTGTTATCGGGACGAATTATATTTAGTTTTTCGGCCTCGTCAAACGCCCTTTTAATTTCGTTAAAGGCCCTCTGTTCGACGTCGGTCTACGCAAACTTTATATTTTTCTTCAAAAAATTTTCGAGTGGTTTCGCGAGATTTGCCAGGCCCTTGATAAATCTTCGGTCCCAATTTATTAACCCTAAAAACGCTTGAATGGCTTTCTTATTCTTGGGTCTTTCAAAATTTTTTATCGGGGACTTATCGTTATGCATTTCTGCCGTGATCTCGTCGAACGTATGTCCGAGAAATTTGATTTGCGGTCGCATAAACTCGCATTTATTAACGTTTAAACGAAATCCGACTCTCTGGAGTCTATCCAACACGTAGTTAAGGTGGAACAAATGTTTTTCGATACTATTGGACGCGATTAAAATATTATCGAGATAAATAATTGTGAACGCGTCGCATTCGTCGCCTAGTGCTTTACGGATAGCTCGCGTAAACGCGGCTCCAGCGGTCTTAAGCCCAAAAGGCATTCGCTTGAACACGTATATTTGATTATCAAACATAAAGCCTGTGTATTTGGTGCTCTACGCGGCTAATGGCACTTGCCAAAACGCTTTCGCGACGTCTAGTGTAGTGAAATAACGCCAACTTCCAATTCGCCGGAAAACCTCATGTATGGTCGGCGGCTGGTCGTGGTCGTTACACATACGCTTATTGAGTTCACGCGCGTCGAGACACAAACGGATTTTTCCCGATTTTTTTACTACGACTACCAACGGATTTAAGTATTGGGTTGCCGCTCGCTCGATGGCCCCATCTCTTTCCAACTTGAGAATATGTTCTCGGACCGCCGCTCGATGGGCGTCCGGAATCGGGTATAACTTCGATCTATACGGCTTGTCGGTTTTCATAGCAATCTCGTGCTCGTAATGCGTGACTCTATCTAGCTCGTCTCGAAATAATTCGGTATATTTATTTAATGTTGCATTCAACAAAGCTTCGGCCTCGTCGATGCTTACTGCCTGAATAGCTTTTGACACATTCGCATTCGAAACTCTATTAAATCGTACCGCAAATTTGCTCTCGTGGCATTCGAGCGTAGCGGCTTGATGCAACAGAAAATCGATTCCGAGGATCATGTCGTACGATAAATTTTTCACGACATAAAACTCGTGAACAAACTCTCGGTTTCCGATTGCAAACTCAAACTGCACCTTATTGGCGATTGGTTGACCTTTGTCATTAAAGGCTCCTCGCAATAGGAACTTGCGTATCGGAATTAGTTTCATATTAATCGCTTCGGAATTCAACCTATCGCAAAGGTCCTTTGTTATGGCAGATATCTGCGCCCCTGTGTCGATCAGAGCGGTAACACGGACGTTACGCATCGCAACGCGCACGTAGGGCGTCGGTTTCGCGCTGTCCGCTCCCTAATCTTGCTCGGTTGCTTGTTCGATATCGCGCAAAAGTTCCTTAGTACGAATGATGGCTAAATGTTTCTCCTCCGCGTTGTCGTTATTCTCGTCGCGGTCACTTCCGGTATCGCGATCTTCGGTTAACGACTTTATTGCCGCGACCTTCTTTCGCTGCTTCGCGTCTTTATTTGACACGGATCGCGCTTCGGTCGTTGCCTTTTTCCTTTGATTCGATGCATATTCGCGCTTTGCCTTTTCCGCGTATTTTTTGTCATATGCGACTAACTCGCGTGATTCCGTTTCTTCGGCGTCGGATTCGGATATCGCCTCGGTTATCTGCGCTTTGTTTGAATAGTCGCTTCGCGTTCGCGTATTCTTCCACGGATATCGGCTCGCTTTTGCATCGTTTTTTGTTTTTTGTTCGCCGCGCCATTTTTCGCTACGTCTCGCGCTCGTCGCATCCCCGTTGTTTACAAGACGTTTGTCCTTGTCGGTTTCCGCACGCTTCGGCACGTAAGACTGCTTGGCTATTGTTTTCGGCGTCGCGACGTTCCTTTGTTTATCGTCGCTTGTTTTCGTTGTTTTGTTTCGCTTGCGCTCGTAGTCGAGTTCGTCGAGCAGCTTAACGAATTCTTCAACGTTCTTAACTGTCGTCGAGCGAATTTCCCTCGCAACATCGCGTCCGAAATGTCGTTTCACATTTCGTATAATTTCCGCTTCGGACATTGGCGGATTGAGATGTTTTGCCTGCTTTGCCACGTTTAAGGCGTATTCGGCCATTGAACTAGACGCGGTTTCTTTGTACGAGCCGGTGTATACTTCCTCGCGGAATCGCGCTTGCTGTTCCTCTCCCCAAAAGTAATCGAGAAACATTTCCTTCGCCTCGTAAATATCGCCGGGTTCGCGAATGTCGTACCAACTCGAGGCTGATCCGCGCATACACTTCCCAAAGAAGTACAACTGTTCGGACTCGTTAATCGTTTCGTACGCCGCGATCTTTTCGAAACGTCTAATGAATTTCATTGGATTCTGAGAATCCGTCTTTCCGTAGAATCTCAGATCCTCAAAAGGGCTCTTGAGCCAACCACCCTTGGGCAGTCTCGCTTGCACGGCCTGAGCCTCGTCTCGGGCGATCGGTACGCGCGTCGGCGCGTTTGCAAATACTTCGGTTCGCTCGCGTTCGTCACGCTCGCTTGGATTTGATTCACGCAACCGTCGTTCACGCGTCTCTAACGTCTCGAGCCTCTGACTAAGCTCTGCCATCAACAAGACGATTTCATCACTCTTACTTAAACTAATCTCCTCTTTTCGCGTGATTCTTCATTCTGTTTGATACGTCTTCGGAGGATTTCGTTTTCCTCGATTACGCATTTCACGTCCGCGGCGGACATCTCGGTAATGCCCTCTGTCATCTTTGCCTTGGATCGCGTTACGCGCTCGTCAACCGGCTTTTTCTTGGGTGAATGCTGTACCCTCGGTTTTGTGTAATCGTGAGAAGGACCAGGCTCGCTATCTGATTCCTTACTCATTTTCAGATTTTGTTTCCGATTTTCGATCTAACTCGTCACCGGTTTGCACACGGAACTCGTTTACGTAACACACGAATCGCCACACAACCTCGATAAACTGGTTTCGCAATTATCAATCGCGGTTTATTCGTTCGGGCTAGTGACGTCCTGTCACGGTCGCCATTTCGTGAGAGATGGATTGCTTTTTAGCACTTTTGGCTACCGACGGGCCTATGGCTTGCCAGAGAAACGTTCTGCTGTGTTCCGGACTTCGTTTCCGAATTTACATGCCCAAATTCGTGTATTCGTGCGAGCCTACTACTGTGACCGGGAATCGATCGGCGGAATTGAAGTGACCTTGTGAATACTTGGACTCACGTACTTGGATGTCTCCTTGACACGGTCGCCAGCTCCTTTGACCCAATAAGAAGCAAGGACTTGCAGTCCGAACGTCACAATGCCGTCGGGACTGCTGTTGCTATGCGGGAGGACGCCGCCGTCGCGTCGCTGCGCGTGCCGTCCCTGATGCTCTCGCTACGATGCTCTACTCGTCGCACCGGGCCTCGTATGCGTCGCACAAACTCACTAATCCATTTTATTTGTCTGTTTCAGGTGCTGCTGTCGTCGTAGAGGATCGCCGTCGTCGCTGGATCACCACACGGGAACTTCGCCGAGTAAGTATGATTTTGAGGTTATGTTTTTACCCGCGGTCGGGTTTTTGACGCGGTGACTTTATTTTACAGGATTCGGGCTCACCGTTTGGACGAGGATACACGAGAGAATAGGTAAGTAACTGCGCCTTAATGTTTCAACAGTAACAAAACGGTTTATTAACAGGTATGATCAAAAATGCAGAAAAAATACACACCCGTCCGCGGCGCTTATTCACACACGTGTTATCGAAAGTTAATAGAGTGGGCTAATTTGCCTCGTATTTCGTGCGCACAGACGCGTAGTATCGATCTCGCACATGCGATGCGTGTGTATGCGATTTTACGTGTCGGTCACGGAACGATCGCGCACGATGTTACATGGATCGTTGTTAACGCGCGAAAAGCTCTCGAGAGCTCTCGCAGGTGGGTTATATACCGTGCGGGGACAATCCCCCCACTCCGGTTGCTTCGGCCAATCGCGCGTAGCGTCGGTCGGGATCGCGCGGGAACGGCGCATCCGCCCCACTCTCGCTCGCACGCCCAATGGCGGTCCGCGCGCTGGCGCTGTGTCGCGGGTAGTATCGTGCTTTCCCCGCCATTCTGTTTCGACCAATCAGGTCGAAGTGCGGTCTTCCGTGTTCGGGTGTGATGGGAATTGCACCCTGTGTGTTCGGGTATTGCACTCAAAGTGCAGTTTGATTACACTAAGTGCAATCTTTATGTACCGCCTGATACTTATTCTAAGGCGTTTTTTATGCATTTTTCATGCTCTAGGTTATTAAATAAAGAAAATCTATTGGATTTCATGCTGAATATTATAATATAGTGAAATATAAAGAGAACGCATATGATACTAAAAATGAAATGTTTAATCTGAGTAGGATTATAATTAATGCGAGAAAATAGTACTCCTGCAGTTGCGACTGCAGTGTTAACATAATTAACAAAAAAATTAAGCTTGTTTTCATGAGTGTTATTAACGTAACTCAAAAATGCGTTATGTGAATTTAGCTTAACTGAATTAAGGGAAAATAATAATCCTGCAGCTGAATCTGCAGTTCTTTCAAAGCTTTAATGAAACTGATAGTTTTAACGCCTGACTGGCGATGTTCTATTAATTCAACGCGCTGGGCTTTATTTTTACAACGCGAGATAGAGTAAGAGATAATTGTTGTATTTTATAAAGAAAGTAACTAGTATTTTATTTTTGACTTTTTCTGACTTAACGCTACGGAATATATGTATTTTAATAATAGTAATGGATATAATGGACTTAGCCTAAAACTTAACCTATACACTAAATTACTTAGACGTACAAACTAAGCTTAATTAATTGAACACGAGGTCGTAGTAATAAAATTTAAAAAAAGGGGGGGGGGGTTTTCTGGGGTCCGGTGCGTGCTCCGTTATCCTCAGCCTCTCCTGTGGGCCGGGGCGTCGTCCTGGGTCTTCGGGTTAATGGTTTCGACTAAGGTCTTCTCGTCGGTCCTCCGTTTTTCGACTCGAATGACGGGATAGGCCCTGATGACGTCCCTTTCCTTGGTTGGGGCTGCTTCCGGTTGCGGCTGCTGGGCGCTCCCTAGAGGCGGTCTCAAGGTTAGATTGTAACCGATCATCACCTCGTTGGGAAACGTATTCGCTTCGGAAAATCAGATGAAAAAACTTTTAGAAGACTCTCGTCCACGTCCTTATGGTCGCCAGCTCCTTTCCCCTCCAAGAAGCAAGGAATCTCCGTCCGCCGCTCGCCGCGTTGATCGGCCGTCGCTTGGCGTCGGACAGATGCTATCTGCGCTGTCGAGAGAACTCAGCTCAGCACTTTCACTAAATGCTAATTACAACGCTCTACGCTTTCACGAGCGTGTCACTATTGCTATTTGTTTAAATAATCTTTATTTTTCTTTGTTTCAGGAGATGCTGCTTTTGCCGTCGGATCACCGCTGACTCTCTAGATCGCCTCGTCCCTCCAGGAATGTGCTCAGGTACGTTGGAAATTATTCTACGTATGAACAAGGTATCCCGGATGTTTAACAATCAAGACTTATTTTCAGGAACCCCAGGATTCGTCGTTGGATCACGTGCAGATAAGAATCAGGTAAGTATTCACTACACAGTATTTTTGGTTTTGTTTTCACAATAAATAAATAATTTATTAATATTCGTAACACTTAACCTATTAACAGCACTCCCGTACGCGTCGCCTTATCACATTTGTTTCGTTTTGGTAGATGTGCTATTGCACTATGAACACTTCCCCGAACGCGTCGCTTCTTCACAATCGTTTCAATGATAGCGCGTTTTAGTCGTTCGGCACGAAGCTGATTATGTATTCCCGTCGCCTACTCGCATTCAGCGAACGGTCGCTGCCCTATTGGTTACGCGGTTGCGCTTCCGCGGAACTTGTGTATTTCGCTATATCTTTCCCTAATCGCGTGTTAAAACAGCGCGGAGATGTTACCCGTAGCGGTTTCGGGCTTCAACAAGCTGGTGGGGCCCCTCTGCGTCCCAATTTATACCGCCGTGCCCCTCCGAGCTCACGCAGTCACGCTCGACCAATCAGCGTTCGGATCTTCGTTCTCCCGACTTCTCGGCCAATGGCGTGCTGTGGTGTGTAGCGGATGGTAGGTTGTCCCCTCCAGATCGTCTCCACCAATCCTGGCATGCGTGGCAGTGTCGCTGCTCGAGCTCCCCACTCCTCGCTCATGGACCAATGGGCTCATTCGATCTGTGACTGTGGCGCTTGCCACAGCTGCTTTCTTATTCGCACAAAAAGTGCGTTTAGGGCATTAAAAAAAAACTTTTGGTTACCTGCGATATGCTTAAAAGCATGCTGCAATGTAAATGCGGCTGCACTTTTCGGTGCCACCGCCTGCACTTAATCTATTTTTTTACAGAAGCTGTTCTATCAACTTAAAACTAACTTACTAGCTATAATTAGACTACGTTACAATAAAGAACATGCAAAAGGCATAAGAAATTAGGAATGTAACATCCAAAGTAAACCTTGAAACCGCCCAGAGGGGACCCCGAGACCGAGGAGCAGCGGAGCGAGCCGGAGGGTGCAGCAGAACTGAGGGAAGCGACGACTTCTACCCCAAAGACCACGCGACCTGAGCGGACCGCGATCCGAGCGACCAGCGTTCGTTTGAAAAGGTTGGGCGAAGCAAAGTCGTATATAGATAATAAATAGCGCAAGGTAAAGTCATGTTTGACGCGTTAAACCACCTTATTCTTTTTTACACTATTTTAATTATGAGTATTATTTTAATTTTCCTAGTCGTAAAGTACGATTTAATGTTTAGTTTCGCGAAATATAAAAACGCGACTAAGTTATGTTAAGCGCGAGAGAAATCGCGTAAAAGTATGTTTAATTATTAACATGCGTGATAATGTTAAGTTCACGAGAAAATTCATTTTTTAGTTTTGATAGCGTAAAAAGCGCAAAGTTTTCATTTAAAGTTATTTACAAGCTTACGGATTAATACCTATTCGTTTCAGGCATAAAATATGCCAGAGCTGTCAATTCAGTTCTTAACTTATCATTTTGTTCTTGTTTTTTCAAGTTTATTTCGTTTAAACATTTCTTTTCTGGTAGCGTACGCGTTTTGTATGTATTTTATCATCTTATAGTTCTATATAGCGTTAGAATTAATTTTAAGTCATTTCATGTATTCTGCATATAAGTACGAAAAGGTGCAGATGGTGGCACTGCAAAGTGCAGATGCCAGGTCAGGTTTAAAACCTATTAAATTCATAAAGTTAGATAAGGTACAGATGGTGGCAAAGTGCAGATGCCAGGTCAGGTTAAGACCTGATAAAATATATAACGTTAGATAAAAGGTACACAAAGTACCGAAACCGCACTTCTAAGTGCGATAGTAAACCTCAAACAGCGAGAAGATGTCTCATTGGCTGAAGGATCAGTGGAGGGGAGAGCAAGAGTCTACGCCAGCTCGGAGACCAGCCATTGGCCACAGGACGGCAGTGGGAGTGAAGCGGGAGCCAGCGAGCGACGCTATCACCCGATTGGTCAGCATTTCTGCAGCGAAGCTCTACTCGACGTTGATTGGCCGAGACGTCGCGGACGCCCCACAGGATATAATGGGGTACAGCGATACCTCAACAGCCGAGTCTAGCCCAGATTTCGTTGGGAAAAGACCTCCGCGACTTTACTTCGCGCATACGGGAAACGTCGAAGACCAAGTTCCGCGGGAGTGCACTCGCGTTACCAAAAGTGCAGCACCGAATGCGAGTAGGTGCAGCAGGACGATTTCCTGCATTCGATGCGATGATTAATCGTACGAAATCCGTTCACGACATAATATTGGCGTCGCGTCCGGGAACTTATATTTTAATCAGAGACGGAAGGGTGATGAAAGTTACGTACACGAATGTGAATAAAGCGTCGCGTACGGAAGTTGTGTTCTTATAGTTTAAGTGTTTGTTTAATAAATTTTAACAGTGTTTAACAAAATTATAACCTATCTGGTGATTCAATACTTACCTGCAAACGTACCTGCATGTGATCCACGACGACGAATCCTGGGAAATCCTACAAATACAAAGCGTTCTATTACAATCCGGGAGCGAGGGGTTTTCGTTCTGAAATTAAATCTACTTACCTGAGCGTATTCCTGGAAGGACGACGACGAATCTTGGGCAGTCCTGGCGAAGCAGCAGCGGCGGCAGCAGTACCTGAAAATAAAAAAGGGAACATTAGTAATAGTGATACGATTCGTTAAAGTGAAAGTGTCCTATCGATATCCTGAGTGGATTACTCATCTTGGAAGTGTCAACCGCCTTCAAACGGCAGACGCGGGTCAGGCTGAAGTATCCCGACGGCTGCAGAACCTTGCTTCTTACTTGGTTAAAGGAGCTGGCGACCAGTCAGAGACGCGAGAGCGGTTCTTCCAAAAGGTTTGTGATTTTATATTTTTCCTGTCGCGAATCCTTTTTTCCTCCTCACGATTGAGATCGGTTACAACCTTATCAAAATAAATAACAAAAAATAGTATTGCAGTAACTCTTCCTGCAGTTCATGCATTACTCATAAATAATACAATAAAATAAATCAACACGAGCATCCGTAGCTCGATTCGCATGATAAACAAAAAATTTACTTGTTTATATAAGTCGCGCTAACTTACGAACTTTACGCGCGTTATTTAGGCTATGTATGAAGCCTAAGACTAACGTATAGTGACTTATTTTATAAATCCTTATATCAAAAAGAAAAGGAGAACTTGCCGCGATCTTATTTCTACGTCGCGATTTCTATCAAACAATGAAAAGTGCTTTAAGCTTAACCTATAAATTCGTACGCAGTTCGCTTTTTATATCAGACCACGTATCGACAACGAAAACTATAAAGTTATATATTAAATGAAAATCATAAACTAATAATATAATAATGAAAAAGTTAAGCAAGATAAAGATATGTTAGACTAATGAATAATAATATAACATAAAATAAAAATAAAATTTTTAGGAAATATAATTTCTTAACTCTACGCTGTTTGTTCCCATTTCTCTGGTTTCTCCGCGTAGAGTTTTTTTCCTTGCATACGCTGGAGCCTGACGCTGGTCGCTCTGAGGCCGCTCCACTCCTTCCCAGGTGTCACTGGGAACGCGGGAACTGCACTCACCAGCTGCGCTGCGCCTGTGGATGTTATTGGCGTCGGTTCGGCTTGGGCGTCCCCTCTGGGCGGTTTCAAGGTTAAGTTGTGACCGGATTACCGAATGACGTGACTCACGAGTTTGGACAAGTAAAGACTCACAAACCTTTCGTTGCAGGTTTTCACAGTCGCCAGCCTCTTTATAACCTCCAAGAGGCAAGGTGTGATGTCCCGGAATTGTCGCTCTGCTCAGGAACGCCGGAACGCACGTCGGTGTTGCTACCGTCGGAAGGACAGCTACCACTAACTGGATTATATCCCAGAGGAAATTCACAACACACGAACTTCGAACGAACTTATTATTATTATTAATCCTTTCTCTTTTCTTTCAGGTGCCGCCGTCGTCCCAGGATCATCCAGGATCGCCTTTTGTCGTCCCACAGGAACTTCGCCAGGTAAGTATAATTTTTATTTTCAGGTTTACCCGCGGTCCCGTTTGTTAATAGGATTTCTCTTTCACAGGGTACCCGGAATCTCACGAACTCAGGAACGGACACGCTGTCTGGTGGCGTTGTGTTCTGGTCGCCCCTGGAGGTCGGTCTCAAAGTTAGGTTAGGGTTAGGTTTTTTATTTCTCTTGTGCTATTTTTATTTTCTTTTTTTTTTATTGTAGGATTTTTATTTTTGCGGTTTAGAAGAAAGGTAAGTATTTTTTCTATTTTATTACGTTATCCTGTTTCAATAAGACTGTGTGTCGATACAAAAGTGCTGTATTTTTGAAGAACGGTTTTAAACAAAGGTGCTGTGTGCTTGAAAAAATTGAGTGTTGTATATCTACAAAGATTGGGTGCTGTGCGTTTATTAAGACGGGTGCTGTGCGCCTGCGGAAAGTGGGTGCTGTGCGCCTGCGAAAAGTGGGTGCTGTGCGCGAAAAGTGGGTGCTGTGCGCCTGTAAGAATCGGCTGCTGTGCGCCTGTAAATATCAGGTGCTGTGCGCCTGTAAATATTGGGTGTTGTGCGCTTGCAAGAAACGGGTGCTGTGCGCCTATAAATATCGGGTGCTGTGCGCCTGTAAAGGTTGGGTGCTTTGCGTCTGCAAAGATCTGGTGCTGTGCGCTTGTATAGATCGAGTGTTGTGCATCTGTAGATTTAGTGAATTAAAATAAAATAAAAATGCTTGCAAAAATAAATAAAAAAATGTCTTTAGTACAAAGAAATATTATTACTAATGGTTAAATTGTGCACATATGATTCATTTTGAACTGCTTTTAAAAAACTATTCGGATTATAGACATGTCAAAACGTGGCGAATGCAAATTCCTGATACGATACCATCTATGCCAGAGAATAAGAAACATATACAAATTTTAATTAGTATATATGATCCACTAAATTTACATTTACATAATTTAAATAAATCGTTGAATGGACATTGGGTGTGTTGTTATTATGACACAAAAAAAATATTTATCTATGATTCATTTAATAATAAAAAACTGCACAAAAACTATGAACAATTTTTGAAACGATTATTTCCATTTTTTTGTTTTGATAAAGAATCCGTTAAATTTCCTCCCGTGCAACAACAATTGAATTCTAATGATTGAGGGGTTTTTGCAACAGCTTTTGCTATTTCATTATTATTCAATATTAAACCTGAAGAGGTAAAATATGACCACAGTTTAATGCGTTCGCATTTAGTAAAAATTTTTGAATCTAATGTAATTGAGCATTTTCCTCAAGATTTAAAATATGGTTTTTCTCAGAAGCTGCTTCCACTAGCAGTAATAAGAAATTAAATCAACCACTAAAAAATTATGATTCTCAATTTAATGATAGATTACATAAAAATTATTTAAAAGAGGAAAATATATCAATTGAGCATTTTTCTCCAGACTTAAAGTATGTTGCTCAGAAAGTAGACCCATTAATAAACGTAAAAGAGATTAAAGCGATTTGTACAAAACGCAAACACGAAGAACAATTGAATCTGTTAGAAAAGTCATGATTCTGAAATAAAACATGTTGATAAAAAAAAAAACGATATCAACGACAAATGATGTTGTCGTTAGAACAAAGAAATATCATTGCTAAAGGCAGATGGTTAAATGATTTGCATATAGATCATTTTAATTATCTTTTAAAAAAATATTCAGATTATGAATTTCGAATTTGTCGAAACATGGCGAGTACAATTAAAGAATACTATACAACCCATACCGACAAACAAAAAGCATATACAAATTTTACCATTTACGTTGTTGGGAACACATTGGATATGTAGTTATTATAATACAAAAAAGATATTTATTTACGATTCTCTAAATGGAAAAATGTTGAGTGATTGTCAGAAACAATTTTTACAAAAATTGTTTCTAACTTATGACTTTGTCAAAAATCCTGTCACATTTCTTACTGTGCAAGAACAACCGAACGGTAGCGATTGTGGTGTTTTTGCAACAGCCTTTGCTATTTCATTATTATTTAACATAAATCCCAACGAAGTAAAATATGATCATAGTTTAATGCGTTCACATTTAATAAAAATGTTTGAATCTAATACAATTGAGCATTTTCCTCAAGATGCAAGTTATATTCTTCAGCAAGTGCTTCCCTTAGCAGTAGTAAAAGCAAAAGATACTGAAGCAGTTTGTATACGTGAAAAACGTCAATATGAAAATGAACAAAGCATATTAAAATCAAATGTTCAATTAATAGTAGATGTAAACGAAGATGTTAAAGATAATAATGTTAATAAATCTTTGGAATATCAACATTGCTCAAAAGTAGAAGATATTAAAATTAATAAAGAGAATTCAGAAAGTTATTGTATTAGTAGAAAAAGAAAGAAACAGTATGAACAGAATTCAGAAATTAACTGTGCTGTAAAGCGGCGTCGATATTATCAAAATATTAAAAAAAATCGCGCTAAACAAGTTGAACGATATCACAAAAGTAGAGAAGAAAATTACGCTAAACAAGTTGAACAATATCACAAAAGTGGAGAAAAAAATCGCGCTGAAAAAGTTAAACGATATCACAAAAGTGGAGAAAAAAATTGTGTTAATAAGAAATATCGGTATAATCGGAAATTAGAACATAATCGACTTCAGAAGCAATGTCGTTATAAAAAGGATTTAGTAAAACAACGTAAACAAAAGCAAAAACGTTATTTAATAAATTCTCAGTGTGAACGACAGAGACAAATACAATATTCTGATCGTAAATAGTTATATAACAAACGATATTATAACAAAAAGCTTAAATCTAATGCCATAGAAAAAAATATTGGTCAAAGTATTATTAAAAAATGAGAAAAGTTTTGGTCAAAAAATTACATACATATGCGTAATCCTGTAACAATAACAGATATTATGAATAAACTGGATATTAAAAATAAAATTGAAAGACGATTAGAAGCTGAAAAGATTTTGCGTTGGTCTATGCATATTAGAAATAATTATATTCACAATATGTATAAAATATTAGCTGTATTGAAAAAAAAGGCTGAAGTACACTTAACTCTCGTTACTGAGTGTTTAACAATTAATGATAAATTACATGCGTTATGTGGTATATCGGGTCATACAGCTTCTTCCGAAAATTATTTTATCGATTCTACATACAGTGAACAAATTATTTCATCGCAACCTTTGATAACAGACGTGAAAGGTCAAATTATAAATGTATTACCGTTGGTAGAAACACAAGCTAAAAAAACATGGTTGTGTAATACTTCATGTAAAATTGATTCACTTGTAATTGATCGTCATAAAAAATTTCTCGAAGCAATAAATACATGTACTTTAAAAAAAATACCAGAACTATTACGCAAAGTTTGTCAGAAATGTACAGTAAACAATTTAACTAACAAATTAGGTCATACACAGGCTTGTTACATTAATCCAAATCTTTGTAAAGCGATGTCTCTTTCTATTCAATTATTATCATCTCATCTTCCAAAGGTGAGATTTATTAAACGTTTGATTTATCGAATGAAAGCAGACTATCGAAAGTTAATAAATGTAGAAAAGGCTTTAAATTCTGGCGATATCGATACATTAAATAAACTTATAACTTTGGCACAAGATCGAGCAAATATGTATAAACATCGTCAAAGTTTAACTGATTTAAGTGATGATGATATTATTTCTAAATATAGCAAAGCATTTAAGGCGTTGACTAAACGTTCTATGGACACACCTCGATATGTTTGTGTTTCATGTGAGAGACTTTGTTATAAGAGAAATGTATCTGAAATTAGTAAGGTTAAAACACAATTAGATATTCCAATTTGGAGAGAATTAATGGCACATATAAATAATCAAAATATTAATCCGCACTACATATGTCTTTATTGCCAAAGAAAATTCCGTAACGGATTAATGCCTGCTTATTGTGTTTTAAATAATCTATTTATACAAAATGTTCCCGAACTAATGTCGTTTCTTAATTCATTCGAAAAAATGTTAATACAAAGAGCTAAAGCATTTCAAACTGTTGTTAAAATGGGAACTGTGATGAATAAAAGGTTGCTTCATAGACAGATGGTACAGAAAGGAAAAGGTAGAACATTTCATTTACCATTACCATTAGAACAAACAATGAACAAAATATGTTCGAAAACTGATGCGATAAATAAAAACAATATAGAATTGTACATTTTGATTAGAGGTATTCCAACAAAAGCAAAAATTATTTGGGAAGAAATGGTAAATCTTAAAAAAGTATTTGATGCTTTGGTATAGTTAAAACGTAATAATCACCTTTATAAACATATTATACTGCCAGATACTTGCGATGGATTATGTTCGGAAAAGAATGTAAAATTTTTTGAAATAAAGAAGACAGACAATAATACTGAATTTGTATCGGATAATGATGATAATGATGGTACATTATTGAATTCAAAAATTGAAATGCAAGAAACAAAAAATAATGCAGAAGCTATTGTTTTAAATCTTCAAGGTGACGCTATGTTAACTCAGGTCACCGATGACAAGGATAGTTATTACGAACAGTATACCATTTATCCTTTATATGAAAAAAAAACACGTGAAAGTGCTAACGCTTTGTATCAAATGTTAAAAATTGAAGAATTACCCTTGGATAACCGTGAAAAATTTTTTGATTTATTGTGTTTTCCAGACTTATATCCTTTTGGTGTAAATGGACAACATGAAACTACACAAATTAGACTTTATGAACATGAATATATTAATTGTCGTTTGACTTCTAAACATCCCCAATATAGATTGAATCAACAATATTTGTTTTATTTATTACATAATGTGAATAATCGTCAATTAAAGCGCGGTATTTATCAGAAATTGAATGTAACCAATTTGCAAGATTGTTATACGGCTTTGGAATATTTACAAGCAGTGCAGAAAGATTTATTGGAGTTTGATTTGAGTACGATATTTTCTACTCTAAGAAATACGGCACAATATTGGCGTAGACCAAGATATGATTTAGAATGCATGATACAACATTACGGACCCGCGACATGGTTTTTAACGTTGAGTCCTGGTGAATGGATGTGGGATGATTTAGGTCAATACATTCGTGAAGTAAATGGTTGGTCTACCGATTCGTCTTCCACCAGTGCTCTCGTTGCTAGAGATCCTGTATCAGCGTCGAGATTTCTCGATGATAAGTTTAGAGCAATGATTGATTTTATTTGTTCCGAAGATCATCCGATCGGAAAAGTTACACGTTACTTCTAGCGACGAGAATATCAAGGTAGAGGAATACAACATTTTCATATGTTAATTTGGATTAAAGATGCACCAATTATTGGTGTATCTTCTGAAAAAGAAATTTCTGAATTTATTTTACGACATGTAACTTGTAAAATGCGAGATAAAAACATTTCTCCATTATTATATGAGCGGGTTAATTCATACCAACAACACAAACATAACGATTATTGTCTTTGTTCTAAGAAAATGGGACGTAAAGTTGGTCGTATATGTCGTTTTGGATTTCCTCGCTCTGTTACGGATATGTTATGTTTAAAAGATGTTGTAAGTTCGATAGCAGGTAGGAAACAGTTAAAGTCTAGAAGGCTTTATGATCTTCCTCGAACGGAGAAAGAGGGTTATATAAATGATTATAATCCCCCTACTCTTACTGCATGGAAAGGAAATATGGATATACAGTATATTGGAGAAGATTCAAGTACATATTTATTAATATGTACAGGGTGTTGCACTTGACTACAGTGCAGTCTAACGGGTTGCATATCCGTGCGGGTTGCTATTCCGTCGATAAAAACGCGTGCCGATTTTATCAATGAGTGCGTGCGCGGAGAGAGCGGACTAAGTAGGCATGCTGTATACAATCCGCAGCCTGCGCTTTGTCAACGCGATTGTGCTAAATCCCTTTTTTAATGTAGTAATGACGAGTTGAGAGAATAGCGCTTAAAAGTATTTTGAATCTAGCACAGTTCGAAAGAAAATAATACTGCATGCAAATAAGATAATCAATTTGAATACTCGCCGCAGCAATATTGAATGATAATGTCAGAAGCGAGAAGTTACATGGATTTTTCTTCTTACTTTGTACGCCTGCAGAGATAATTTTAATTAATTTAAGATAAATAATAATTTAAGATAAATTTAATTAATTTTTCCATAGGTCGAACTGCACGTTCATAAGTAATAACAAAATAGATAGCATAATAAGTATTAGCAAAATTAGCAAGTTCAATAAGTTAATATATTTTTTTAACTAATAAGATTAAAGTTAATGGCTTATAAAATTAATTTAGTTAAGTTAATAGTTACATGAACAGAAACTTGGTTAAAGTTATTCAGTTAAGAGTGAATTAACTCAAGTTAAATTAAAAGTTAATTTAAAAAAGAATTATTAATATTACATTAAAAAGTTATAATTTATATAAATTAGAATATCAATACAATATAGATTATTAAATATATTTAATATTTTATCTGTAAATTAAATCCATAAATCTAAGTATTTTCTCTTCGTAGAATTTTATCTTCTTCTTTAGGACGATTCGTAAAAACTTGAATACTATAAAAGATTTGTAACTATAATGCACATTGTTTATCTTTCCATTGAAATAATATGTATTATAGATATAAATTGTGAGGACGTGAAAGCCACAGTGAAGATTGTGCCAGTTATTTCTTTAAACTTTGCTTTGCGTGTCATAGATGCAATCTACATATCCCAGCAACATAAAATAACAGTCATAAGTGTTAATTGTAATTTAGCATTCAACAATCTAACCGTACTATGACATGTCGGATATATAACAGTTATTGTGTGAGCAATCTGTTTTAATATGTCTATGCTCCGCTGTAAAGGGAAAGTAGATATAATTAAGGAAGACAAGTTTGGCGTTGTTGTAAATAAACATGTAAAAATTAATTAAATTTATCTTAAATTATTATTTATCTTAAATTAATTAAAATTATCTCTGCAGGCCTACAAAGTAAGAAGAAAAATCCATGTAACAAATTGATTATCTTATTTGCATGCAGTATTATTTTCTTTCGAACTGTGCTAGATTCAAAACACTTTTAAGCGCTATTCTCTCAACTCGTCATTACTACATTAAAAAAGGGATTTAGCACAATCGCGTTGACGAAGCGCAGGCTGCGGGTCGTATATGCCTACTTGGTCCGCTCTCTCCGCGCACGCACTCATTGATAAAATCGGCACGCGTTTTTATCGACGGAATAGCAACCCGCACGGATATGCAACCCGTTAGACTGCACTGCAGTCAAGTGCAACACCCTGTACATAAGTAAGTATGTAAGTAAAGCAGGTCAATGTGAATTATCTGAAGATATTCTTGATTGTAAAAATCAAACAAATAAATCAATAGCGAGCTGTTTTTGGAATATTGGATTACGATTTTTAAATAATAGGGAATGTGGAGCTCTTGAAGCTGCTGATACATTGCTAGGTATTCCTTTATATGGAACTGATCGAGATACGACGTTTAAATGGTTGGATACGAATCAAATACGATATAGAAGAGTCAAAAATGTTAAGGAAGTTGAAGCTCTCGATGGAGATTCTACAGATATATTTTGTGCGTCTGTAATAGATGACCATTATCCACATAGACCGAAAGAACTTGAATCGATGTGTTTGTATGAATTTGTGCAACGGTATGATATTACGAAAGTTAAGCCACAAAGTAAAAAAATTAAATATTACAAGATAAATAATGGTTACTACCTTAAACGGCGACAACGTGGACATCTCATTACTCATTATAAATATGATGTTAAAACGCGGCCGGAAAATTATTTTTTTTCATTACTTCTTATGTTTCAACCGTGGCGAAAAATGGAAGATCTTAAAAACAGTTGTGATACTTATGCAGAATCATTTCATAAGGTAAAATTACATCTCGTCGAAGCATTTCAGTATCATGAAAAAATGGAAGAATTGAAAAAAGCAATTGAAACTGTGAAAAAGTTGGTTCAACAGCAGATCGACGAAAAACAAGATCTGTCTCAAGATGATCCTGATAATCCGATAGGTGTTCAAAATATTCAAACTGGTGAAGCAATGCAAGATTTTAAAGATCTCGGTGATCACGAAGAAGAAATCGATATATCTGAAATGATTTCAAAATTGAATGCAGATCAAAAAAGAGTATTTGATACAGTTATTAATACCGTGTTAGATAAAAAATCGTTATTACGACTATACGTTAGTGGAGAAGGAGGCACTGGTAAAATTTTTTTATTAAAACTATTAAATGCTGGATAAAATAAAATATTAATAAAGATACTGCAATAGCAGCGCCCACTGGTATAGCAGCGTTTAATATAAATGGTTTGACGGTACATAGATTACTTCAATTACTCGTTGAACATGGTTCTATTCCTAAGTATAAACAATTAGCTGATCACGTATTAAAAATTTTACGAGCAGACCTCAAAGATGTTATTCTTTTTATAATTGATGAGATATCAATGATATCTAATTTGATTTTATTGTATATACATTTTCGATTATCTGAAATATTTGATACTATTGATTGTGATGATGGTTGGTTTGGTCGAGTGCATATTCTTCTGTTTGGAGATTTGCTTCAATTACCTCCTGTACATGAAGATCCTGCCTTTGTAGATTTATTAAATGTAAAAGTTAAGAAATTTCTTGCTTTCTTAAATACTGTTAATTTATGGACTACTTTATTTGATTACGATGAATTAATGATCAATATGCGCCAGCAAGGAGATGGATGTTATCGTGAGTTACTTTCGAGAATTCGTATTGATTTACTGACAAAATCTGATTGTGAGATTCTTGAAAAAAGAAAAAATCTCTTTTATAGGTAAATCTTTCGAAGCAAGATTAGGTAAATTGTGTAATTTTATTGATAATTTGCCTTCTGATACTGTTTGTTTATTGCCTACTTGTCATATGTGTGATGTTCTTAACAATGCAATGTTAAGTCGTATTGCTTCAAAGGAAATATTATTAATTGCTGAAGATGAGATTGGATGTACACCATATATTAAAAAAAGAATAACAAAGGTATTGGCGGATAATGATGATGATAATAGTAAGACAGCTGGGCTTTTCAAACGAATTATAAGTAAAATTGGAGCGAAAGTTATGATAAGACGTAACATTGATGCCAGTTTAGGCCTTGTAAATGGCACAATTGCTACAGTTATTTCAGTTGTGCAAAATCCATCTACGGATTATGTAGAAAAAATTAAACTTCTTTTACCATCTGATTTGGAATATTTTATTGAAAGAGTAAGTGTCAAATTTCAAGTTATGGAAAAAGCATTTGTTATTAGGAAACAATTTCCAATATCTTTGAATTAAGGTATTACCATTCATAAGGCCCAAGGATTAAGTTTGCAAAATGTTGTTACGGATATAGGTAATTCTGTATTTAGTTGTGGTCAGATTTATGTTGCATTATCCCAAGTGACATCTCTGGATGGATTGCATTTGATTAATTTCGATCCTTCGTGTGTAATAGCTAGTGAAGAGGCAATTATCGAATATAATCGGTTAAAACGAATACATAAACCAGAAGAACAAATTATTACTATTTCAAAAGAACGATAACATAAAGTTCACGATACGCCATGGACATTATGGAAGACAATTACTTCCGTTCAACAGTCGGATCAAAAAATTCGACGTAGTACTGCTTGTTGGATTCTACGTGGTTTTCAAAATACTGACAAAGTTTCATGTTATGCAAATGCTGTATTGCAATGTTTATTTCATTTAAATATTATTAGAAAACAATTATTTAATTCTGATAAATTAGATGCTTTTTAGTATTTTAGTTCATCGATATGAAAATGGAATACTTAATTTAAATACTTATGCAATACGAAAATACTTAGGAGAGTATTTTTCAATTTGTATTAAACGAGATGTATTCAATTTTCTTACAGCTCTTTGCACAAAATACGATTTTATAAAAGATTTGGTAGAGCATCAAGTTATTCTTACTACTCGATGCAAGTTATGTAGTAATACAAAAGTTGCTACGGATAATAATGTTATTCTTTCAATTCCTGTTAACAATTTAAAGAAAAAAAGTTTTAATCTTAACGATTTATTAAATATATCATTTTCACATTGGATTGAATTACATGATAAATCATGTGAACGTTGTGAAGGAAATGAGTTATTATTTAAGAAAGAAATAAAATTGACAAAACAGATACCCAGCTAACCATTTGCTGCCAAATTGTCAGCAAACTGCTAAAAATTTCTTGCGGAATCAGGCTACCAAAATCATGGCCTACTGTGTCCTCGAGTGCGCCCCAATTGCAAGCAAAAATTGTTATCAAATCTTGATATCAAATTGGGTGCAACACCAGAGCAGATCTGTCACTAGCAATACAATGACAAATTGTGGCGACTAGAGAGTTTCCTCTCTCGTGTAGCTCAGCGCCCGTGCCTACGCGGCGCTGTAGTCTTCCGCCGCCAGTCAGATCCGCTCGGCCCGCCATTACGAATAGTCGCAATTTTTGTACTCCTGCCGCGTAACGCTACATTAAAGAGTTATCGTTTTGTTACAACTTGTGAGTGTTAAATTAATTGCTGCCTGCCCTTCTTTGTACTGATGGGAAGTCGTAGGCCTCCCACCGGTTTGTGTAAGTGCACATGAAGATGCGCAAAAGCCTACACTGGTGACCCCGACGTGATCACCTCGATCACGGACGCAGCGCAGCAGCGGTTTCATCAGGAGCAAAATTAAGACGCCGGACGAGTCCATCTCGGCGCGGGAAACGACACCGGCCGAGCGGATCTCAAATCTATCCTGCCGTTGGCGGAGCTACCACCACAGCAGGTTGACCGCACGCCTCATCATTACGAAATCCGTCCTCCGACGGTCGTGCGCGAAGCACGCCTTCGGCATCTCCTGAAATCCGTCCATGGCCACGCCAACGTCGACCGACGCGGCGCAGAGGCAGTCTGGGCCGCTGCCTCTAGGACCATCTTCCCGGCTAGACGTCATCCTCGCAGCGTCGACCACCGCTGGACGCTGTTTCGTCACCTCCCGGTATTTTATACCCATATCCTTGTTACCACGCGCGCGGTTCAGCGGTCGGCGATCGTCATTTAGTTTTTCTTTTCTCTCTCGCGGCCATTGTCTTGTTACCACGCGCGTGGTGCACGCCCGGCGAGCGTCAGTTTTTCTTCTTCGCGCGTCCATTATTTTTTGTTTGTTTTTGTCACCACGCGCGGTGGTGCGGTGCCACCCGTGTGCGTCCTGGGGTAGGTGAAGTCAGCTGCGTTTGTTTTTATTCGCGCGGCGTTGCGTCGTTTCACGCATACGTCATTTGACACTCGCTTGCCGTGTATCGTAGGATTAGCGTCGATCCCCACGTAGAGTAACCACAGCGACGTAATTATAATGTCGATCGACGAAGAGCGAGCGGTGCAGGCCGAGCTCGCCTCGCTTCGCGACGAGATCACTCGTCTTCGGAACGCGCAAGATGTCCAACGGGCCGTCGACGTCGCGGCGCCTGGGAACGTCGCGGTGTTATATCGACAATCAAAGATAGCGAATTTCTGTCGCGATAATCCGGCAATTTGGTTCGTTCAGGCGGAAATAACCCTCCGGAACGCGGAAATTAGAAATTCAATTACGAAAGCGGATTTTATCGCCGAGAAATTGGATATGGAAGCGCTTCAGACCGTGCAAGATTTGTTGACAGCGGAGCCGCGCCCCGTGGATGTTTATGAGCTGATGAAAGCTCGATTAATTGCTACATACGGTAGCTCGGCGGAATCGCGCTTGCGTCAGTTAATTAAAGGTCAGGTTTCGACCTGCGGAAAACCGTCGTTAGTTTTAACCCGCCTGCGTGCCTTGGACTCCGGTTGCTCAGAGGAGGTCTTGCGAACGGTCTTCCTGGACCAGCTACCGGCATCTTGTCGAGCCGTTTTAATGGTTTCCGAGATCACTGACCTCAATAGATTAGCGGTAATGGCCGATAAATTCGTAGAGGCTTCTGAAGCAGGAGCAAGCAACATAATGGCGGTCGCCAAGGTTGCACCACCCAAAGGGCGAAATCGCGGAAATTCTACCGCCCCACTTAGCATGGATGAAAAGCTGGAAAAACTTACCAAGCAGCTTCAGTCTCTGAGCAGCACGGTGGCTAAGTTGCGTAGAGATCGCTCTACATCGCGCAAGCGTAGTAGTTTTAAGGAAAAGAGCGATGATGCACTTACGTCTGACAAGCGGTCAGGCTATTGTTTTATACATCGTAAATACGGCCAGAAGGCAACATCGTGCCGTAAACCCTGCTCTTGGGAAAACGAGTCGAGTTCGGTAAACTAAAACACCCTCCCCGCGCGGAGACGGTCCGGGACGAAGGGTTGACGCAGAGCCGTCTCCACGTTTACGATAAAGCTACCGGTCGACGTTTTCTAGTCGATACTGGTGGGGAGATATCTATTCTCCCCGCGACTCCTCGCGATAGACAAGCTCCTTCCGAGCTCAAGCTGTTCGCAGCTAATAACACGAAAATCGACACGTTTGGTGAACGCTGTCTCACCTTGGATTTGGGTTTGCGTCGGCCCATTGTCTGGACTTTTCGCGTCGCTAACGTGCCGTTTGCAATCCTTGGTGCGGATGTGTTGACACATTACAAGCTGATAGTAGACTTGCATCGGCGTCAGCTTGTAGACGGTGTCACCTCTCTCTCGACTTCCGGTCGTGTGATCAACGTGCCTGTGATAAAAATCTCCATGGTAGACAGGCAGTCCAGGTTCGCGGATATTCTTTCGGACTTCCCTGAAGTCACCGGTTCCGCGCAGTCGGCTTCACCCGTCGCATGTGATGTCGAACATCACATTATTACTTCCGGTCCTCCCACTGCGGAGCGTCCTCGTCGGCTACCCCCCGACAAACTTAAGGCAGCTAAGACGGAAATTAAAAGGCTCATGGAACTAGGCATTTGTAGGCCATTCAGTAGCCCGTGGGCCAGCCCGGCTCATCTAGTTCGTAAGAAGAGCGGAGAATGGCGTCTCTGTGGTGACTATCGTCGCCTTAACGCTATGACCATACCGGATAAATACCCTATTCCGTATTTGCATGATTTTTCCGCCAACTTGTTCAAAAAGAACATTTTCTCGTCCCTCGATTTGTTCAAGGCTTATCATCAGATTCCGGTGGCCAAGTCCGACGTTCCTAAAACAGCCGTGATAACGCCGTTCGGTTTATTCGAATTCGTTAGCATGATTTTCGGGTTGCGGAACGCCGCGCAAACATTCCAGCGTTATATCCATCACGCTTTGAGGAATTTAGAATTCGCCTTTGTATATATCGATGATATTCTTATTGCTTCCTCTTCTGAGGAGGAGCATAGGGAGCATCTACGTATTGTTTTTCAAAGACTTAAAGAGTTTGGTTTAGTTGTTAACCCTTCTAAATGTATTTTAGGTGTCCAACAGATAACGTTTTTAGGCCATCTTGTTGATAAGGAGGGGATCAAGCCTTCTCCGGAGAAAGTGGCCGCAATCAGCAATTTCCCTAAGCCCCAAACGGTGGCTGAATTACGACGTTTTTTGGGCACCGTCAATTTTTACAGGCGTAGCCTACCGCACGCAGCTCGCGTCCAGGCACCCCTACACACCTATCTTATCGATTCTCGCAAAAACGACAAACGCGAGATTGTTTGGACTCCTGAGGCCGAAACCGCGTTCGTTGCAACAAAGACAGCTCTGGCTAACGCCGCGTTATTGGCTCACCCTGACGCGTCCGCTGACACACGTTTAGTATCAGACGCTTCTGATTTTTCTATGGGAGCCGTCCTCGAACAGAGTTCTTCAGCTGGGTGGAAACCTCTAGCTTTCTTTTCCAGAAAGTTCACTCCAGCGCAGAGAAACTATAGCGCTTACGACCGCGAGCTTACCGCGATCTATGAATCCATTAAATTTTTTCGGCACTCCCTCGAAGGTCGAGAGTTTAAGGTCCTTACTGATCACAAGCCTTTAGTTTACGCTTTTAGTCAACGGTCAGATAAAGCCTCCCCGAGGCAAGCGCGTCAGTTATCTTTTATAGCTCAGTTCACTACCTCCATCGAGTACCTTGCGGATTCAGACAACGTGGTCGCTGATAGCCTTTCGCGTATCGAAGCTCTCCGCCTCCTTGTTGAATTCGAGTTAGTCGACCTGGCTGCCCGGCAGAAAGACGACGACGAACTCAAACATCTGTTGAATTCCGGTTTCTCGTCTCTCAAATTAAAGAAACTCATCTGGGGTTCCTCCAACACAGAGCTCTACTGTGAATTGTCTGGAAACGCTATTCGTCCCTACATTCCGGTATCTCTTCGGAGACAGGTTTTCGATCTTTTTCATAACCCCGCGCATCCTAGCGCTAAAGTAACGGATCGCGTCATCCGGCAACGATACATTTGGCCTAACCTGCATCGTGACGTCGCTCAATGGGCGAGCAATTGTATTGACTGTCAGCAGTGCAAGGTGTCTCGACACGTTAAGCTCGAACCCGCGCAGTTCACCGCTCCGGACGGGCGTTTCGACCATGTCCATGTGGATATTGTTGGTCCATTGCAAGCAAGTAGAGGGTTTAGTTACTGTTTAACTATTATCGACCGGTTTTCGCGTTGGCCAGAGGCCATTCCCATCGCGGATATTACCGCCCAGATCGTGGCAAAGGTCTTCTATGAGAATTGGATCGCGCGTTTTGGCGCACCCCGTATACTGACTACCGACCAGGGTTCTCAATTTGAATCCCAACTATTCTCATCCTTGCTTAAGTTGATTGGTTGCAGACGCATCCGCACAGCGGCTTACCACCCTGCTTCCAACGGCATCATTGAACGTTGGCACCGTTCCTTGAAAGCGGCCATCATGTGTCATGACTCACCTCAGTGGACGGACGTTCTACCTACTGTGTTGCTCGATCTGCGTACTCACGTACGTTTAGACACCAAGGTTTCTCCAGCCGAATTTCTCTACGGCACGGTTCTGCGAGTCCCCGGGGAATTCTTTCTCCAAGAGGATTTCACACCGGATCCTGAAATATTTGTTAACGATTTCCGACAGCACATGCGTCGGGTTAAGCCTGTTCCGGTCGCGCACCATCATAAGAAGCGTGCATTTTGCTTTAAAGAGCTTTTGATTTGCTTGCACGTTTTCATTCGTAAGGACAACGTAAAGAGGCCTTTGAACGAACGTCCTCGAACGAACGTCTGACAAAGTCTACTCCGTAGAAGTGAACGGCAGAGCGGTCTCTGTCTCCGTAGAGCATCTTAAGCCTGCACACCTGCTACCTGGAGATACCGATGAAGTTCCTACGTCGAGCGGCCTACTGCGAATGACCAATTAGTTAAGCCTTCGTTATCTGCGAACCCCCAAGAATGTCTTAAAACCTACTCCGGACCAAAGAAAAAAGTACAAATTAATGTAGATAAATAAGTTTATTCAGCATTATTAGTTTTAATTTAAACAGTTTGCATTAACTTTTAACATCACGTCGCGTGAACCATTGTAATTACTGTTCCGGCAACGACCGTTCTTCATGTACTACATTTAGTATTAATCTGTATTTACTTTTAGTCCTAAGCAGCGTTAGTTTACGAAGTTTTGTATACCCCCGTCAGCGCAATACTTATTGTGACTTTATGCTTAAGACTGTTGGCGCATAAGCCGTGGACTTAGCGATGATCTGTATTCATAAATGATGACAGATTGGCGACAGATTTATCGAATCTTTTCATTTCTTCTTTCATCACAGTTATAATATTATTTGAGAATCGATGTAAGCAATCTCCTGGGAAGATTTATTAATTCAGGAGTAGAAACAGATTAAATAATTTACCCAACCCTCTCCTTAACATTTAATATTTCTTATAGAGGGCCCTCTAAATTTCTTTGTAGTTAAATCTCACTCCAAAAAAATGAAAATACTACCAGTTCTGTATCATAAAAGTATAATGTGGCGGTCCTCCGTCACATCCTCCGTAGGTGCAGCGAAGGAAGATAATTTTTGCTTACCTTAGTCGCGCTGCGAGTGGTCTTTATGTAGCGAGTTGACTGCATTTTACTCCCAAGAAAGTAAGCCGCCTATCGACGGTGCCGCACTTTTTATTGCCAATTTGACATTTCGACAGATCTGCTGCATTTCTGGTATCAATCTGTCGCGTACTTTGACACACAAATGTTGTTGCATTTCTACAAGCAATTTGCTGACATTGTTTGCACTTTGGTGTTTGTCGTCAATCTGTTATCAATACTTTCAATAAATCTGCTCGCAGTTCATTATTATTTTGTCATGTATTCTGATGACAGACGTTGCTAAATATTTGCTGAATATCTGCTAATAGTGTTTGCAATGACAAGAAATGTTTCTCATTTGTCGCCTTTTTGGCAACAGAATCTGTTGCCAACATTTGTCACAGCAGAAATGGTTATAGGGCTAGTTATTATATGTTTAAGTCTATTTTCATTACAAAATGGTAGTTTAGTAAAAGTACCACAAAAATTTAATTTATGTGCTATCCCGACAAGTAAAATATTAATAGCTGGACAAGTATATAAAGTTATTAACGCTATATTTCATCATGGTTCATGTATTGAAAATGGTCATTTTACAAGTATGTGTAGAGAAGGATTGCGTAGCAATTGGATTGAAGTAGATAATGTGCAAGTTACAAAAAAACAATGGCCTAGAGGTGCTAAAAATATTTATATATTATTCTTAGAAAAAGTTGATAATAAATAATATTTTTAATTTTAATGAGAAATTTTGCGAGTATTTTAATTTATTAATTGATAGTATTATACCGTTATATAAACTTTAACTTCTTAATAAAATTTTTATTAAAGAGAAAGTTTTAGAGTGTACCCTTAAGTGATCTATAAACATCACAAAATGCGTGATATCCCAATAAAATTACTTTTTTAAAAAACGTAAAAAAAGGCGCCAAGTGTTTGGTTTTTCCTTTATGCAAAAAAATTATTGGATGGTTCAACCTAAATAATATAAGGAAAAAATCACAAATTTAAGATAAAGCTTTTAATCAAATTCAATCTAAGTGGTATATATTTTTGGATGGTTCAACCTAAGTATTATATACTAAATGTGTCAAATTCAACCTAAGTAATATATACTAAGTGTGTCAAATTTAACTTAAGTAATATATAACAAATTTACAAAATTCTAGATAAAACTTTTGATCAAATTGAACCTAAGTGATATATGGAACAGAAAAAAAGGGTGTATTTCCGAAAAAGTGAAACCTCCGATCGCGCTGAAATTTTAACCAAAGCTTACCCTTGATTAGAAAAGAAAGTCCCTAAAAGGATTTTCACCGAAAAAGCTTTATTTTTCCTTTATCACTTCCTAAAGTTGCAAACATTTTTACTGTATATCTGTGACAGTATTGATTTTAGAGAAAAAAGTTTCAAACAAAAAATGAAGCTCATAAAAGGCTCTACAAAAAAGGTTATATACATTTTTTACGTAAATCTATTATTTTGGCAGTTATAATAACTGTTATGAAATAAAATAATTTTAGGGGGGGAGAAAAATGGCGGAAGGAGAAGGTTGGTTGAGTGAGTCCTCGCGGTTATAAAGAGGTGAATTAGTGGAAAGGAAGTGAGGAATGATGTGAGAAGATATGGAGGAGGAAGAGAAGGAGGAGGAATAACCGGGGCATTGGAGGGAAGCATGAGACGGTAAGAGGAGAAGCAGGAGAGATGGTGAAAGAAATTGGAGCAGGTGATAGTGAAGAAATGGAGAGTCGGTGGAAGATCGCGAAGCGCAGGATCGGAAGGAAGTGGAGAGGCGGTCTGGACAGATGGCGCAACGGACGGAAGGATTGAGCAAATAGACGGATGCGAGATATCGATAGACGAGGAGAAAGACGGATCGGTGGAAGGAACGAGAGAGGGAGAGGATTGGCAGAATAGGAGATATCGAGAAATCGATAGGTCGATGAGATGGTGATTGGTGGAACGAGAGAAGGAGAGGATTGGCAGAATAGGAGATATCGAGAAATCGATAGGTCGATGAGATGGTGATTGGTGGAGAGTGCGAGAGTGGACAGAGGGAGAAGAATCGAACATCGAACAGGAGTGGGGAGAAGGGAAGCACAAGGTGACGTGAATTGAAATGGTGGTGAAAAAGGAGGTGAAAAGCGAGAAGCGGAACAAAGAAAGCAGAGAGGATAGAGATAGAGGAAAAAAAGTGGAAGACAGGAAGATGGAAAGCGGAGAGCTGAGGAAAATTAGAGAGGAATTGAGAGGAATAAGAGAAGGTATTGTGGACTTGGTGAGGTTATGGAGGAGTTGGATAGAGAAAGAGGAAAGAAAGGGGAAAGCTGGAGAGAAGAGAGAACGGAAAGAGAGCAGAGGGGAGGAGGAGACGGAGGGACAAGAAGAGCAGGGATCAACAGAAGAGAAGATTGGAAGTAGAGAATTCAAGAGGAGAGAAAGCGGGGACAAGCAGAGGGACAGCAAGGAGAGGAGGGAAGAGGAGAGAAGGAGGAAGGTCACGGAGGGGGAAGGAGAGGTAAAGGAGAAGGAGATAAAAGGTGAGAGGAAGAAAGAAGAAGCGAAGAGCAAGGAAAGGAGGTCGGATGGAGGAGAGGGGCTGAGGATCAGAGGAGAGAAAGACGAGGAGAGGAGGGAAGATAGGAAGATATTTTTTGTGCGCAGTAATTGTAGACAAACCGTTATTTTTGAAAACATTATCTTTGTGATAATTTTTTTAAATATCAAATGGCTCTCTTATTCAAAATGTTATAGTGTTGTCTAATTTCTGAGTCAACTACAACGCGCATGGACGGCTCAAAAATCGGACAGCATTGTGATATCTTTTATGAGACATTAAGCTGATATCATTTAGCTACATTTTAAAAGGCAGACATGAGCATAATAAACCGGAATTTAAACTGTCCGAAATTAAACGAGAAATCGATGCATCACATGTATTCGAATCAACAAGGATTATAAAAAAAAAATTATTTCAAAGTAAGTAAAAAACGATAAAATAGAAAATATTAAATGCTGTTATGAAGATGACTGACTTATTATTTATTGGTACATTAATGTTTAGATACGATCATTTGCTGGATTTCACAACAATTAGTAACGTTGAAAAATCTATAGAACGTTTCAAAAAAAAAAATTGTATTGGACAGATTCCAAGAAATTTGAACCAATTAGCAAATTGCTTGAAAGAAGAAAACTGGAAGCAATTACTGTTGATAGATACATGATTCTTTTGTTATAGAATTTGTCATTAAAAATAATGATACAAAGGCAATTATTTTTATTGATCAAAATTTAATACAATTGCTGACAAAAGAAATAGAAAAGCTAACAATTTTTGTCGATGGAACGTTTGCGACGGTTCCCCAATTACAAAATAATAATTGTCAGTTGTGGACAATTGTAATTCGACACAATGATAGAGTAAGCAAAACAATTCATTAGTTTATTCATTAAGTAATTATTGCATTTAATTGTAAAGGTACTCTATGTAATTACATGAGTAAATTAAATTGCTCTCAAATTTCAGACAGTTCCAATTGTCTATACATTAATGGAAGGACGTACTGCTGAGAATTATATTGATGTTTTGAAAAAAGTAACCGATATTGTGAAAATCGTACCGGATGTAGCAATATCAGATTTTGAAAAAGCTGAACGAAAAGCGCTACAAACGGTTTTTCCCAGCGCTAAAGTAATTGGCTGCTTTTTTCATTACAGCCAGGTAATAAGAGATAACAATGCACATAATAATAAACAAGAAATACATACATGCTAATTTTCCTTATATTGCTTTTTTATTATAGGCATTAGTACATAATGCAGAAAAATATAATATTCTCAAAGGCGACAATAAAGAATTGGGTTGGGGTGCAGCAAAGCTGTTAATATCTTTAGCTTTTTTGCCCGAACCATTAATAGAAGAAGCCTTTAAAATAATACATAAAATTATTTTCGACGATTGCAAGTATTTGCAAGCATATTTTAATTATTATAGGGAAACCTGGTTAAATGGATTTAAGCCCGGTTCGTTTTGTGTTTTCCAACAAATACACAGAACGAATAATATTTCAGAGAGGCACAACCGGGAACTTCGAGAAAGTTTAAAGAAGCACTCGACAATTGTTAACTGTTTAGGTATATCGTGAACGCTCCATTGCAAATACTATTTCCAGAATATTTTTCCAGAATGTTTTTACAATTAAATATTATTTATAGATAATCTGATTGAACACCAAAAAGATATTCGAAGTTTAGCGAAGCACCCGAAATTTTGGGCGAGATCGAAACGTAGCACCTCTAAACAAAGAGAGGATAAAATACAAGAAATTTGGCATCAATTAGAGAATACAAAAAATTTAGACATCTTATTAATATTACATTCACTATCAGAACTGGTTGGAAAAGGAGAAATATATTAATAAACATTTTAATGCCTCCCATTCTTTTTTAATTTGTTTCACAGACTTGTGATTCCCTGGTTTCTCATGGCTCTTGCGTCGTTCATTTATAATATATGATTTTTTATTTTTGATGTTACTACAGTTGTCTCCTTTAAGGATCGATCCACGACTTTTTAGAAAGCTTTCCACCATTTCCAATCTCAAACCTCAATAATCATTATTGCAGAAGCAAATGATCCCGTAGGCAATAAATCCTAGATGTTTACTGAAAGATAAGAAACATACATCAGTCAGCAGACTACATGACAATACCTGTCGAAAGGATTGATGAAAGATTGGCGGTATATAAACATTGATTTTACGAACCAGCTCTCGGTTTGTTGCGTCAATCTGTTGTCGCACTACTGGTAATACAGATCTACTCTGATATTCGCTGTTAGGATGTGACTTCATCTTTTGCTTACAACTAGGGCGCATTCAATGACACAGTAAGCTCAGAATTTGGAATTGTTCTCCGACTATTAACATTTTGCAAGCACATGGTTAACTGGAAAGCTGGAACAAAAATTAATGAAAGAAAAGAATCGGTCCAACAACATCTACAATTACAGACAGCACATACATACATAATCTTTTATTTATTTTATGAGAATATATTAGCTACTTATCTAATATATATTTGTATATTCTTCATTTACTTCTATCTTTCTCGTTTATGCTTCTTTCATCTTGCACAGGTTTCATCCCGCAGTTGACGATAATGGCACATTGATCCCAGTGCGAAGAAGGATGCTACAATTATGAATGATATTATTTATCAAAACACGTATAAACACTGAAAAATTAAAATTGTTTAATCACATATAATAATCTCCTCATACATCTCCTCATATATATAAATCATAGTTTTTCACTTTGTTCATCTCTATATATGCACTTTATGTTTTTACTTTTTGTCATTTTCATTTAATTTAATTTTATTTCAATGCTACAAAGTATTTTGCATTTACATTTATAAAATATAACGGCTATAATATAATTTATTATCAGTAGACTTCGGATTATATGCAAATTGCATATTTGTTATTTTTTGCATATTCTATTAGAGCATTAATAATGTGCACAAATTATTATGTTTTTAACTAATTAACATTAATTAATTAAAAACATTAGAATTTGTTCACATTATTAATGCTGTAATAAAATATGCAAAAAATAACAAATATGCAATTTGCATATAATCCGAAGTCTAATTATCAGAATTGGCTAGTAACTAATTAAAAAGTTATAACTTCCTAATTTAATAAATATAAATAATGCTTTCCTAAAATAATTTTTAACTGGAATTAATTTGTTGTTATGTAACTTTTAACGTAACTTAATTAATTTTATGAGATATTAACTTTAACTTAATTTAGTTAATAAAGAATATTAACCTCTCTTACTCAGTCCTGTTTATTATTACTTTATTATTTATATATACGCGCGCGCGCATATGTCAAAAAGGTTACTCAAACTAACAGATTACTACTTGAACAGTGTTACTAACCTGCAAAAAATAAAATGATGTTCTCATAGGAGTTTTCGTTGGTACCAACCTTTTCGCCTCCATTTTTCGGGAAAATGTCGTGTAACCTTACTGTTACATCTCTAAGGCCGAAATCACATGGTGCGGAATAAAGCTGCGGAATAGAACGTGCGTCATAGAAGCAGCCAGAGCTTTGCCGCATTAGAATGCGTTGATGCGGCAAAGTTTTGATTGCCTGCTTCTATGACGCACGTTCTATTCCGCAGCTCTATTCCGCACCATGTGATTTCGACCTAAGGCCGGCATTTATAGTCGGATCTTAAAATCATCTTATGGCGTTTTCGACTCATGCTGAGTAACCCATTTCAGTTTCTTTTTCTCTAGAATTGGCCAATCACAGTTATTCCCTTCTTCAGAAGAATGGCTGTGATTGGTCTTATGACGTCATCACGCGCGATATCCAATGGGCATATAGAGATAAACGGAAAGACGGTCGCTCATTGGACATCGCGCGTCGCGCGCGACAAAATCGCGCTGGTCTGCCGGAGCCATAAGAGCTCTGCTTTTTCGAAAAAACAAATCTGAAAGCAATAAAGCACTCATTAGATATCGCGCGTCGTGCGTCGCAAAATCACGCTGGTCTGCCGGAGCCATAACATTTACAATAGTGGATCCTTTCCCTTCCTACACGACCCGGCATCTAGTCAATATACAGCCTAAATAAATAAAATCGTAGTGTAATTAATGCAGCTTAATGCGAGTCAGCGATGGATATGAAAAACGGTAAGTACTGTAACCGCCGCTCGCGAGCGACGGCCAACTTCGCCTCCGTCCCTGGTCGCGGCCCTGAGCCGCCCGGGTGTCGGGGCGACTATCTTCGCGAGGTTTCCCGACGTCACACTGAGTTGGGCGCCAGGTACGTTAAGCGTACCACTCTGTGTGCACCAACTCGCAACAAACGCTACGATACTTGAATCTCGGGAAAGACGGGCGCACGCTAGGCGACCGGGGCGTTAGCGGCTCCGAGATCCAGCTGCTCAGCCCTCAAATGGCAGAGGGGGAAGGTTCGGTGCGGGCGGATGGAATCGGGAAGGCGAGAGAATTACGTACACGACACAAATGTAACAGAAAAAGTAACAGTTGTATTTGACCGTAAGAATTACAGTAGATGACGACTCTGCGGAGCGGTGATGGCTCGCGCGCGTTACCAGCTGGTGTCCGCTGGGTATCAGATTTTACGAGAACGGTATTTTGAACGAGCGGGTTATGATGCGTACGCGGGAACTCTCCGACTTGTCTTACGCTTGACCCGGCGTCGTTGGAGGACGCCGACTCCCGCCAGGGTGACCTCGCCAAGGGCGAACGGGACGGATCGCAACTCCGAGCCCGCGCGACACGCGACGGACTCGTGTTCTCCCGTGCTCCAACGATTCTCGCGAAGGATAAGCGCGACAATTATTAGTTATTCGCCAGTCCGGCGGTATGAGACGATTGCGTCGATAATAATCAGAGTACATTCACCGAAGGGCTCGCAGTAGCAATGCGATCGACCAAATTATACCACAGTAACAACCAAAATTTTCCACGACGTGACAAGATACCGCGCGGGAGTAACCCGCGACACGACGACCGGACGAAACGACAAGTGACTCGGCTGCGGATCGGGACGCACACGCAACGCGAAACTATCATGAAATAGCGCGCAGCGAAATCACGCGGACGGGCGTGATCGGGCGAGACGACGGTGCTCCGCTGAATCCGCGAGCTCGTGATTCCAATGAAAACGCCGAAAGATATTGCGATAAATACGCGATTTCCTCGTGGCTCGCCCAACCCGCGAAATCGGTGGCTTTACAGTTTGTGTGACGCTCGTCTCACCACTTCGCCTCTTTTCTGCTGGCCTCCTCCGGGTCGGGATAACTCTCGTCCCTGCGTCCCTCCTCACAGCTCGGCTCGGGAACTCCGAAACGCACGCACGCACAGTTTTTACGCTTACGTCCGCAGCACGAGTGAGGAATCCTGGATTTCGCGGGGGCCGCTCGGCGGCGCGCCCCACCTTGCCTCCGGCGCTCCTGGCCCTTATTGGTTGATTTCGCGAAAATCGATTTTCGCGCAGAGCGCGGTGCCCACGCTGTCGCCGGCTGATCGATCCATGCACGGCGGTCGATGATTATGGGCCCCGGGCACGGGAATCCTGGCGCTTTCTCGCGCGCCCAACTCTTTTCTCCTCGCCCGGCGTACCCTCTGCCATCGGGGCGTCATTTCCTCCTCGACGGGGCGTCGGCGTATCTTGAGTTGTCGTGATTCTTCCGCCGGACTTCCCGCGGTATCGGGTCTGCAATCGCCCCGTCGGGATGTCGGCATCGCGCGCCGTCGCTGGGTCCTGAAAGCATGATTCAGCGGCAGTATCGGAATTCTTACATGGCACAAACGGTAGGCAAGATAAGGGCGGCATTACCTGTGGACCCCCGCTTAAAAGGGTCTTCTTTGACTCCCTCGTTGCCCGTTCCTCTGCAATCTCCGGGAAGATGTTCCGTTGAGACGAGACGTCCGACAACTACAACGAGATCTTCATAGCCACCGATCTCCGCCGCACCCGCGGTATAACGCTCGCAAAAATCTTAACAAGTAATTAGATGGACAGCACGTGGGACGTCACACACACAAAGTACAAGAGAATACGCTTTTGCGTCCGCTCCCGAGCGGGAGGACGCAGGGCCCGCGGGATGTTATTGCGTAAGGGCCCTCAGGGCCTTGTGACGGACAGCAGCCTGCGGCTGTCACGTCACAGTACAAACTAGAAAATTAATCTTTATTTTGATTAAGTGTATCACGTAACCTTTAACTCAACATCTATAATTTTAATAAGAAAATGTAATTGCCTATGCGAGCCTCCGCAGTTGTTAAGGACTAGGGTGTGGAATGTAGGTGACGACACGAATCCTCCATATAGATTAAGAAGAATTGTATTGATCAATGTACAAACGTTTTGATTCGAGATCTGGATCCTCTGCAATATAACAAAATATTTGTAATATGCGTCACAATTATTATCATTATTGCTATTATCTCTTTTAACTATATTACAAATGTTTCTGTTACACTGCAGGGGATCCAGATTTCGAATCGAAACGTTTGTACATTGATCAATAACAATTCTTTTTAATTTACACAGAGGATTTGTGTCATCATTTACGTTCCACGCCCTAGCTCTTAACAACTGCGGAGGCTCACATAGGCAATTATACTTTTTCTTATTCATTAATTTGTTGGAGTCATTAATTTATTTATTATTTATTTATAATATTTGTTTGAATTTCGATGATAACGTGACAATAATGATTTGCATGAATATACTTTTATATTGTAGCGTGCGCGCCGCGGAAATGAAAGACACTTTTATAACTGTAAAACCAAGCAGCTTTATTAACGCGTCCGACAAGGCTCGAGACCGAGATTCAACTCGTTGTTTACACGCGTCGTCAAGCGCTCGTCAGCTGACAACGCTCGGTCCAGGAAATCAATAGTATTGATCCGTCTTCGAACAGCTGAGTCGCGGTCGCGGAGTATACCGGGCGACGCACGCAACAATATTATAGACTCTAGGACGCACACAATATATTTTAGAATCAATGAACAGGATCCATTCCCTGTACAAGGATTATCTACAAAGGAGTATGTTTTATTGAAAAGTATGCATTTCTTTAATTGCATATATTTCGTATTTATTTAAGCTTAAAGACTCATTTCTATATTGATGTTAGATTATAATTGTATTCTTATCATATATCCTATATGCACATTTTTAATTTTAGATAACAATAATAAGGCATTCGAATACGTTTACAATCTGTGTGAAAGTGGGAAAATTGCTAATAATGAAGAAATCAAAACGCTGTTTCGATCCATTGATGATGTGGATTTGTGAGTGTAAATTTACGACTTATGATTTATTGTTCACTGTTTACTTATTGAATTTAATATCTGCCTTTTTATAGCACATTGATCAAGAGTACAGATGATGATGCTCAAGATCCTCAAGTGGTGGCCCAAGAAGAGATCACGCCGACTGAAACCCCACCAGAAAGTTCGGGGCACTCGGGCGTAGCAAACAATAAATCTACGTAAGTTGTTTTTAAGTATTTCCTGCAAATTTTACTTTTTTAGGGTTTGTTCTACAAGATTGTCTTAACTATTATTTGATATTTAAAAGGTCAAGGCAATCGAGTGCAGCATGGCAACATTTTGAAAGGGAACGTGATGGTACAGCCCGCTGTACAATTTGTAATAAAATGTACAAACATGGCGGGAACACATCGAACTTGCTTCAGCACCTTAATGCACGCCACGCGTTGTTTTGCTCTCAAGCTATCAGACTAAAGCAAAAGGCTAAGGTGACTTCCAGTGACGATTCCATTGATATTGATGACCCTCCGCAGCCGAAACAAGTAAAATTCAAACCACAGGTAAAAAAATAATATATATTGTGACGTGGTAGCTCAGCTGCCACGAGTAGCAGCGTTCCTCCCCCGTCACAGGCTGCGAATTCGCGCCGTACGGGAAAATAGGCGAGAGGCGAGAGGGGATCTCCATGGGGAACCGCGACAGACCTAGCGAGCGTAGCATTAATTTCTTATATTTTTGATTTCTTTGCGCGGCGGCCGTCTTCCGATGGAATGCGGCGAGAGAGCGAGAGAGGAGGAGAGAGAGCAACGACGATGCGGGGAGGGAGGAAGGACGCCACCGGTGCCCGGGAGAGACGAGCACGCGGCCCGCACGGGGATTCGGCGTGGCCCTGGGAGGGCCACGGCCGGAGCCTAAAGCGGCGGTGCCCGCCAACACCACGACGGAACGTCCCGAAGGGCTGTGGAGGAGCCCGGATGGGATAAAACGCATCGAGGAAGGCGTCGAGCCCTCTCACGAGGAACGGAGGTCCCCGCGTGCGCTGCCCCGGCTCGGGAAGTGGCCCAGCGGGAGAAAGAGAATTTCGCGGGGGCCTGCGAGGCCCCCGGAAGGATTACGGCACGCACGTCCCTGCGTACGCAGGACTGCGTGCCTTGCAGCAATTGGGTCGCGGCGCGGAAACAATGCGCATGACTGGACGGGGGGTCGCGGCGTCGATCCGGGATCGACCGCGATCCACCTCGCTTTTGCGTGCGAGCGGCCCAGCCGGGAAGTTGCGTGTCGTGTCCCTTAACAAAATTATCGGTGTGGCTTGTGCGAGGCCTCAATCAGGAAAAAGGGACGAGCCTGGAGACGAGGGAGGACGTCGCCAGGACATTATCGGTGAGGTGGCCTGTCCAGATAAGTTACTGTGAGCGGTTGCCGGCCGGCGAGGTGTTCCCGGGCCCGTTCTGCATCCGCTTTTGTGTTGGTGCGTGACTCGCGTGGACCGCAGGGCGGTCATACGTTCGTGTCATTAATTGGGAATATATCGGATGCAAGCGGGCGGGACGCCGAAGCGCCGAGCCACGGGGAGGACGATCGTGAAGACGCGTGGGTTCCGTCGGAGATTCCCCTCGACCGGGCGCGCCGCAAAGCCCTCGCGCGAGCGAGTATCGCGTCGCGAGTAGCGGGTGGACGGGGCTTCCGGTTTCGCGACGGTGTGTAGTGCGGTAGCGGCCGGCGATTATTGTGTGACCCCCGCGAGACACGTGGTCGCGTTCTCTAGTTGCCGGGAGTGTCGGCACGTTCGAACGTCCGGAATTCATGTGCGCGGAAGATTCCATCGTCTGTCCTTGTCGGCCGCGCGCCTACCGCGGGAGCTTCCCGCGTATCGTTAGCGTCTCTGTTTGGTTTGATTCGCGCCGGGGCGCCGCCTTGTCGGAACGCCGCATGCCGCGTCCCGCGATATTATTGTTTTCGTCTGATTATTAATTTTTAATAAAGCTCGTTATCTGTTGAATTCAGAGCCTAATTTTCTGGTGTGTCGTCCGCCACTTCGTGTCACCGCATTCGCCTGCTCCCTTACGATTCACCCCGCCCCTCTACCGTTAGGCAGAGCTGGTCGAGATTGTCGCGCGAGGATCGAGGACACCTTGGCGTAACGATTTTCGCGAACTGACGCGTCGTCGAGCGCGTCTGGCGCCCAACAATTTTCGTGATAACGCGTGGCCGAGATTCGAGCGCGACAAACACGGCATCGGGGGTACCGGTTACCCTATCGGTCTCGCTGCTTTTTGCTCGCGGCTTTCCCGGTCAGGAAAAGTCGTGACAATATATAAATAACGAGTAGAAATAAAATAATTATAAATATATAAATAACAAATACATAAATAATAAAAAAAATATATACATAACAAGTAAAAAATAAAAAAGTTTATAATAACAAGTAAATAAACGATTATAGCAAATTGAAAAATAACTGATTCGTGAATTTAATAAAAGAACAACGAAAATAACAAATACTTTTGATTACAAAGACAATTAATAAGAATCGATGAAGCATTCAATCATACGAACTCGTTCTTAGGTATGTATGCCGTGAAAAAAATCTTTTAATTTATATTTTGATCATTTGGCAAAACACTTGGTTTTATTTTTACAGAAGGAGGCAAGACTTGTGACAAAATTACAAATGCCATTTTGTATATGATCGCAGTCGATAAAATGCCATTATCTATAGTGGAAAACGACGGCTTCCAATGGCTTATAAAAACATTGGCACCTCTCTACACTATACCGAGCAGAAAAACCGTGACAAGATTGATAGACGCTCGATATGAAGTACTGAAAGAACGCTTTATAAGCACTCTCAAGGAAGTTGACTCTTATTCTTTAACATGCGACAATTGGACAGATGTCAGCAACCAAAGTTATCTCGGCATCACCATCCACTATGTAACTGAACAAATTGGAATGAAGAATGGATGTGTTGGAGTTTTTCCGATGAGTGAAAACCACACATTACAATATCTCAGAGAGTGCTTAAATTCAGTTGTAGAGGACTTCAATTTGGACCAATCGAAAATTACGGCAGTTGTTACGGATAATGCGGCCAACATCAAGAAAGCTGTACGTGATTTTGTGGGACAGGACAAACATGTGGCCTGCTTTGCGCATACTTTATCTCATCTCGTACCAGACGTACTAGCTGCTATGCCCATTGTGCGGGATGCGATTGCTAAAGTGAAGACTATAGTCACGGTCACGAAAAGAAGCGTCGTGGCTTCTGATGAATTAAAGAAGCTGCAAATGCGAGATGGAAAAACGAAAGAAACCGCATTAAAGTTTATTCAAGATGTTCCTACACGTTGGAACTCGACGCTCTACATGCTAGAAAGATTTGTCACTCTCGAGGAATATGTTTATCCTGTTATATCAAAGTGTCCGAATGCACCAGATATGTTAAAACGAGAAGAAATGCAAATACTGAACGATGTCATATCCCTTATGAAGCCTGTCGAGTGTGTCATTACTGAAGTCAGTGGAGACTCCTATCCAACATGTAGCGTTATCATCCCATTGGTTCGCTGCTTGAAAGTGGCCGTTCGAGAATGTAAGCCTTTAACAAAATGTGGAAACGAGTTTAAGGAAAGACTCGAAACAACGATTAATATACGATTTAAAGATTTTGAGTTGCACAAAATATTAGCAATTTCAAACATACTGGATCCGAGATTCAAGAAAATTCACTTTGAGAGCGCTCTGGCTGCTTCTTCGGCAATATCGCAAATTAATGATTACATTCAGATTCAGACCGTACAAAACGCGTATAACAAAGGGCCCGTTGAATCGATGGAAAAGAATGTCTGGAGTTTTCATGATCACTTGGTTGCGAACAAAGCTGACTACAGTATTCACAGCGAAAACATCAGTTTTGAAATAAGACAGTATTTGGGCCAACCAGTCATCCGGCGCCAAGAAAACCCTTTCAAGTATTGGTACTCGATGAAACTTGCATTTCCATCATTATACAAACTGGCATTAAAGTACATCAGTATTATTGGAACGTCGGTGCCATCCGAAAGGCTATTTTCTCAAGCTGGTGACATAAAAACCGACAATCGAAGTAGATTATCTGGTGAGCACTTAAATAAACTACTGTTTTTAAGTTCGCTTTCACGAACGGATTGGAATTTTTTGGAGTAATAATTGTCATGTGCTTTGTTCTTAGTTCCTATACTATAACTATATGTTCCTATATTATAACTGTAAATATGTTTCTCTTTTGTGATATTAAAATATTTTATATTATATTTTATATATTATATATTGTATTGTTTTAATATATTTAATATATCTTAATATATTTAAATGTCTTCCAAACATTTTAACAACTTGCAAATGCGATTGCAGTTTGAAATTTTTCCAAGCTTATTCTACGTTATGTTTTTTATTGTACAAGGCATGAGGTTTTTTAAGTAAACGGTGACAATTTCTATTTTTTATAATTTATTTTCTATCTCTAACATTCCCTATTTCTTATTATTAAATTTTCAGTTTTTACAGGTAAGATTGTTTTTTTATTGTGAGGTTGATTAAATAAAATGATTATTTTTGTATAGTTACACACACACACACACACACACACACACACACACACACACACACACACACATATTGATGGCTTAATAAAAATTTTTCAGGTAGAAGAGCTTTGGGTTCAATTGGAAATTTATAATAATAAGAAACAAGTGTATATATGAATTAAGAAAGGATTCAATAATAATAAAATAATAACCCTACTCTAATAATTTTTCTGCATTCGATTAATCGATTAATGGATTTTTTTGCACAGAAAATCGATTTTTAAAATCGGTTTTTTCCTTAACAATCGATGTCCTTATAATCGATTTTATTTTGAACATCGCCCATCTCTAATGTCGACGCCGTCGCTGCCGCTGTCCCCGCCGTCAGCGTCGTCGTTGTCATCTTTTCAACTACAAAATAAGATTAGAAATTTGAAAAACCAGTAACTTATAAAAATGATGCATCGTCAAAGTTTAAAAATGTTTAATCGAAATACTTACAATGTATCCCCTGCGACTGCCGCTGTAACACTGCGGTCTGAAAGACGCCAGTTAAGATGCTCACGTCAGTAGGCTGCGCGGGCGGTGGGAGATCTGCTGTCTTTTTCTGTTTCGAGTTGTCACTAGAGAGGGAAAATGACATCAGATGCTGGCATGAGCATTAGAACTGGCATTGTCCTGATCGCTCTGCTCGGCCCGCGGCGAACGCAAGTCGCGAAGCGATGTAAACAAATGCTCGACGTCACGCACACAGAGATAAGTCTCAACGGTAAATAACAGTTGCTAATTGTCCTTCCATGCGAGAAGTGTTAGAGCGATTTTTATGATTTGCTGCGATTGATGTGCTCTATTCATAATTATAATCTAGCCGAAACATTCTTTTTTTTTCAATTCTTATTAATATCCGCCATTTTGAAAAATGACTAATTGACCAAAGATTCGTACTCAGCGACCTCGAAAATGTGAGAAATGACTATTCACACACATATATCGCAATAAAATATGATTTCCATGTATTTGGACGCCATACTGCATCCACCATCTTGAACTACTTGAACTACTTAAAAAAATCAATTAATAATCATAGTTTATATTTTAAAGAGGCAAACTCTGTCACTTCAATCGTTTACAACAGTCATGGACAAAATTTTTCAAAGTTTTCTACTATAAAAAGTCAATAGCCAATGAAAAAATTTATATCAACTTTGAGCCGTCATATTTAATTTCCAATAGAAAATTTTGAAATTTTGACCTCGGAATCTGAAAGAGCAACTCTTTTTACGTAGAAGAGCATATTTTGTTCTAAGTTTTCATGTGATCTCATCACTTTTCTGAGCCGAAAACCAATCGACTACAAAATGTCCGCTTGGGAAGTAATGGGTTAATACGAAAACCGACAAAAAAGTTTTCTAGCGGATCCATGTTTAAAAGAGGGGAAACTGCTCAAATCCGTTCGAGTCACTAAACGTTGGTGCACATGAACCTATCTGCTCCAATCACCATCTTATCCGTGATCCAAGAGCTCCATGGGGTACATGGAAGCATGCGACGCGAACAAACCTACAAGCGCATGTCGCCAGCACACGACCCACGAACATCTCGCATTGCGAGACCACACTTTGTATATAGTAGCTTAGGGCAGTGTACATATTAGCATAGAAGTTGTTCTATATAATAAATCATAGTATTAAACCGAACACACCGTCTTCTCACGTATTCGAGCCCGCCGCCTGAACCCTGAATCCCGCGGCTATCCGTAGCCAATAGGAACACAGGATTCACGGTTACAATATATTTAAAAATGAATAATAAGTGTCCTTTAGGAAGTGTCTACAATAAATGTGTGTATAAAAATTGTCACAATCGTCGCTATTCCACAGGAGCACTGTCAGAAGTTTCACGGATCTAGTTTGGTTCTTGTGATGCTAGTGGATCTTCCCTTTTTTTCCAAAGCGACGCTGGTTCAAGCTCCGATTGGAGCTCTGAGTGAGATGCTCCGAGAATGGGGAATTGACGAACTAGCTTTGTAGCAATAGATCCAATTTTATTCCTCAATTGAATTACAATAAACCGAGCAGCTAATTTTCACTCTCACAATGTATAACGACTAATATTTCGCAAGTAACCACGATCACGGAGCGATCATGCAGCGGGCGAGTACTCCGCATATGAGGAGCTCCGTCGAATGGCTCGCGTGTTGGTTGAGCGCGAGAGCCGGCGAATTTATCGAATGCTTCCGAAATCGCGCAGAATGATCGGAGTTGATCGAAACTTCGTAATTGTCGAGAAAAGCAAGTATTTTCGCTCGCACTACTTCGCTTCCACGGCGCGGACTCACTCTCCGAGAGAGAGATAATACGCGACAGATATTGTTTTACACGTGACTGTTTCGAAGCCGATCTGCCGGTGCTCTGGGCTCAAAATTCCTCCGCTTTGCACGCTTCCGTCAAAATCGGCGACGCAGTCGCAACAGCCTCCCGGTCGACGGGACCGATCGGTGGCTCCGTTCCGCGATAGTTCACTAAACCGAATCAGCGATTTTAACAATCCACCACTCAGCCGAAGCCACGGGTGAACAAGCACATTTATTTCGATTTTCATTAAGCACAGATGTAAAATATCGATACGCAATAGTGGTAAGTTTTTGTAAATACTTACCACTATTGTATCTGTATCTGTAATATTTATTTTTATATTTTGAGTGTGTGTGTGTGTGTGTGTGTGTGTGTGTGTGTGTGTATTGTGTGTCAGAATATCATGTTTAAAATAATTTTGATATCTAGAGTTTCGTTCAGCCGAATTAGATTTTTTTTGCGAAAAAATTAGTAACACATTTAACTCTGCGTAAAGCACAGTTAATGTGCGTAGATTAAGAGAGGTACGTTTGTGACCGTACGAATAATAATATTTATTAAAAGCTTAGGAAACTTGGGATAATCTTACGAGTTTCAGTTATAACGGTCGCCAGGTCGGTGTTTGTCCCCGCCGCCAGGGTGTGGCTTCGCCCTAAAGCGTAGGTTGAAATTCCTCAAGTTCCTGTATATTCTGCTTAGGACGTCTCGCCGCTCTCGAGGATGTCCTCTAGGTATGCTGTGGGGATGTCCCGGGATGACGCAACAGGTCGCTGTGATGGCTGTTGCCACGCGGTATCGTAAGATGGCCGCTGTCGAATGGACTCGCCCATGCGTTATGTTGGGAATAATAACGACACGACACATACACAATACTCTGCTTTATTGCGAATAACGCATTTCACAAGCTCACACACACGCGTGCACGGTCGGCAGACGCATAATTAACGTGCGGCCTGATTACTTACGCAAGGGTCGTGCCTCTCGCATGGCGACGCCCTTCGTGTTTACGATGTGTGTTTTTAACGCGCACGCACGAATTACGCGGAAAATCACTGCCCCGGAGTGTTATCGGAATGGTATTGCACGTATTCACTTCACGTACTTCCGATTTAGACTCGCGCGTTTTATTTGGCTTCTCGAATACGCGGGAACGTGTTCTCGCACCACGTCCCTCCGTGTCGAGAGCTCTAGGCAGACTTTTTTAGCTCTCGTTGGCGATCGCATTGTTCTCGCATTCACTCCCCACCCGGCGCCTTCCGATTGGCGCTTTCAGTTGTATCTGATATCTTCGTCCAATCGGGAAGCGCCGAGTGGTTATCTCTTTCATACACTCAGTCGCTCTTGGTCGGCATTTCCGGATCGCCTGCGCGTTCCGGAAATCCCTGGTAATATTACAAAGGTGGATTTCCAGCGTCGATTCCGGTATGTTCCTTATCCGTCCTATGCATTGACCAATAGGAGGAAATTAATGCGCTATTTGCGCTAAACATGAAATTAGTAATTTTAATCAATTAAAGCGTTATTACGCTTATCAAACAGTTATGCCCATTCATAGGGCGTGCAATTAAATGCAATTCACAAGAATTTAATAATATTATGCCGGAATCGGTGCTATTATATTTAACGCGTTTTTATGATATTAATCAAATGAAATAATAACAAAATAAATGTTTTACGTGCGATTTTATCGCTTTCGGTCGTGACTGTCATTAAATCTACCCGGAGATATGCTCATAGACATGATATGTAATATTTACGTACCCGGGCATTATCTCGTCGACGGAGAGTGTTATGAACACTGAATAACGCGTCGCGGCCCATTCTATGCGTAGGTAAAAGGTAATTGCACCCGGAATTGACAGAATAACTCGCTGGTCTTCGTGCAAACGATGCCGCTGTCGCTGGTCCATCGCTCGACCATGGGGAACATAACCCCACCTGTCAGTCGGTGTACGACGGGTTGCCTCTCCGGTAGGCGCTCGGCGCTCGCTCGGCTGGCTCGCGCGGCTCGGCGAATGACTCGACCTTTGTTAATAATTGAAAATAAAGATTTTATCGGCGAATTATTGTTCTTATTGGAGGATTAATGCGTGAATCATACGATTATATTAAATATATATTTTATTGGCTACATATCGCATCTATTGTCTGCGTAGCGCTTTTAACATAATTATACGCGTTTCGCGTGAAAGATATAAATGTATTTAACATACTTTCGGCCTCTTTGGCTTACAACAAAACTTAATAATCTTTTTATCGGTTATACAATATATAATTAAACTTAATATTACGCGCGGCATTCATACACGCACACTGCATACTCGCGTCGCAGTTCGCGTTCGCGGATCGTGCTCTCTGCCGTTCGCGCTTACAACATATAAAATAATAAAATAAATCTTTTATTAATACATATATCAACTTAACCTAATGTTCTATAAACTGCGATGCCTGTGGCAATTTGCTATCATCGTCGGACGGCTCATTGACGTTCTGCGGTGGCTCGGAGACGGTGATCTTGAACGCTGCGTCCCTCGGCTCGCTCGTCGGCGTCGTCGGATGTCGGTGGTGGGGATCGGCTGACTCGGCTATCGGCGGTGACTCACGTCGCCTCGGGCTCGGGATCGGCCGGTTCTCGGGTAATGCCTCGGCGGATTCTCCGATTTCCTCGGGGTGACGGCTCGGCTGTCGCCTCTCCTCCATCCTGGTTATCGTAATCGCCAGGTCTCGGATTGTAGCAGCGCCGAGTATCGGTGGCGGCTGCACGTTTGCCGTTCGCAAAAGCTGGGGATCGTTGCAAAATTACAGTTAAAGTGAGAAAAAAGCAGTTTTTTGCTTGCGCCTCGTAAACTAAAAACCGAAAAAAAGTTTCAAATAAAAGTTGTAGATATTAAGTAGATCTACAATAATAAATTTGTTTGATTAAGATCGGTCGAGTAGTTTGGTTGTAAACTTAAAAAACCCATAAAAAATAGCCGTTTCTTAAATTGTTTATAACTTTCTTAAAAATTAACTCAAGCATTTAAAATTATAGGAAAATAGTTTTTATTGCAATAAAAAAGTGTACCAAACTTCATAAAAAAATATTAATCACTTTTTTAGTAATATTAATTGTTTATCCGAAAAACGCTCCATTAAAATTTAATTTCTACATTTTTGAGACTATGCACAAACTCCAACCAAAGTTTTTTTTCTTTTTAAAGAGGTTCACTATCATATATCGGTATTACAAAACGTGTAAAAATAAGCTTAAGTAACAATTAAAGAACTTTTAAAGTATCAACGCTATCAAAATGGGGTAAAATGCATTTCAAAGGTGTAAGTTTTCTTTAAATTAAAAAAAAAACATTGTCCTAGGTTGCTTAGAAGCCGAGATAATTTTTTTTTTTTTAATTACTATTGCTACAGTTATGAATATTAAGAGTTGAAATTTTGACAGCGTCTTATTCAAAAGCTAAAGTAGTCTTTTCCAAAAGTTTGAAGCGATTCATGAAGATTGACCATTGTAAACGTGTTAACAAAAGAAGTATCAACTCGAGAGCGGCGGCCAGGCGCGCGCGCGCGTACAAAATTGATCCGGCGCGTTCAATTACTTCAATCATTATTATCTCGGGAACTAGCGTCCTAGAAAGACGATTTTTTTTTTAACTGGGCTATCTCGACGAGACAAGACTAATGAGCTAAACCATTTTCTTATATCTAATCCAATAAACATTTTAATTAATTTTTTCCTTTTTTCAATTATTTATTTGACGCGTTAAATATGTATAAATAATTTATTTACCTATGCGGCGTATGCATATGCTCAAAGTTAAGATAATTTAATTTTTTTATTAGTTTTATTGCAAGGAATGTGTACGTTTTTTTTGCATAATTTAGTGCAATTAACAAACATTTGAATTTAAAAAAAACTTAATGTTTTAGTTATATTACTATTAATTGCACTACAGATTTTTTTTTATTCAAATATTCGTTAATTGCACTGAATTATGAAAAAAAATACATTCCTTGCAATAAAAGTAATAAAATAATTAAATTATATTGACTTTGAGCATATGCACAGGCCGTATAGGTAAATAAATTATTTATACATATTTAACGCGTCAAATAAATAATTTAAAAAAGAAAAAATTAATTAGAACGTTTATTTGAGTAAATATATGAAAATGGTTTAGCTCATTAGTCTTATCTCGAGATAGCCCAGTTTTAAAAAAATCGTCTTTCTAGGACGCTTCCCGAAATATTAATGATTGAAGTAATTTAAACGCGCCAGATCCATTTTGTACGCCGGCGCCTGGCCACGCGCTAGCAGATGGTGCACGCGCCGTCGCCGGCTGCCGTTCTTGAGCTGATACTACTTTTGTTAACACGTTTACAGTGGGCAATCTTCATGAATCGCTTTGAAATTAATTTAATAAGACGCTGCCAAAATTTCAGCTCTTAATATTTATAACTGTAGCAACAGTAATTAAAAAAAAAAAATTATCTCGGCTTCTAAGCAAGCTAAGACAATGTTTCTTATTTGAAAATTTAAAGAAAAATCGCACCTTTCAAATGCATTCTATCCCATTTTGATAGCGTTAATATTTTAAAAATTATTTAATTATTAATTAGGCATATTTTGTACACGTTTATTTGAGGTACTTAATCGCATTGCACATTTCGCAATATTGATATATTGTTCCGAATTCAGTCGGAAAAACTCCCCTCGAAAGATTCTGGAAAGTCGGAGAGATCACGCGCGGATCATTTTCTCCGCTTCTCCTTTTGGAGCCTTTCGGAGGGATTCGGAACGAGGCCGGGGGATTCGGAGACATCGCCTTCACTCATCGTAGCTCCTTGATCGAGACCCGTGTTGATCGCACAGTAAATTTCGCGCCAAATCTCGTTAGCTTAAGTTAATAGTGTTGTTAAGAATAAATTAAGTAAGAAGGTTGCTTAGCAGTGTCCAACGTCTTTATTTTCCATCCTTCCCCGTTTCAACAATCGTGAGTAGAGAGAAATCGCGCGAGTCTGCTCTTGTCACCAACATATTTTTTGGTCCTTCGAGCCGGATCCGCCGCCCGGCACCTGTGACGCGCGTGATTTCGGTGACTGAAGTGTGGTGAGTTGGAGGTCCCCAGGCCGTCGAATACATGCAAATCGAACTATTAGTTGTTGACAATATGGAAGAACTCTTGCGAGTGCAATGCACCACTTTCGGACAACTTACACGGTCGTATGGGAATATGATGAAAGTAGGAGCGGCCAACATAACGGTCGGCCTGCTGGTGGCGCGATTGTAGAATCTAGAGAGCTACTGGACCAAATTTCAAAACCAGCATGATCAGCTGCTAACGGAGTACGGGAAGGAGCTCGAGCATGAGAAATGCACGAAGACGGACATACTACAGCAGGTCGAGAAGGCTTACTTTACCCAGAAAGGACGGTACTTTGATGACCTTTGCGCCCAGTGGAGTCGACTCGTGCCTGAGGTGCTTACCTCTGTTCCGGAAACTGCCGACACTGCGTACAGCAAGCTACCTCGCATCTCGATCCCGCAGTCGGGTCAGTATGAAGATTGGCCGGAGTTTCGTGACCTCTTCGTGTCCCTCGTGGTGAACAATTCTACGGCAACCCCAGTCCAGAAGCTGCACCACCTGAAAACGAGTTTGAAGGGCGAAGTTGAGCAGGTGACTCGCCGGTTGCCCACCACAGGAACTAACTTCGAGCGTACCTGGAGAGCGCTAACCGATCACTATGAGAAGCGACGCCTTCTGGTGAGGTTCTATATTTCGCGCCTCTAGGCTCTACCGAAAATGAAGGGTGAGTGCTGCTGACCTGCAAAAGATGTACCACTGTATAAATAGAACGATAAGTGCTCTGGAGGGCGTGGGTCGCCCGCTAAATCGCAACGTCGACCTGGCTGTGCATTTAATTGCCAAATTACTCGACCCGAAGTCGCAACGCTAGTGGGAAATCCAGCTTTCTAAATCGACGGAACCGCCGTCGTTCGACGACTTAGTGCTCTTCCTGAGCCAACGACTTCGAACTCTGGAGTCGCTGCAGCCCGCCAAGGGGGAGGAAATCGAAGTCGACCTCGCACCAAACGCGATTACTGCACACGCGCAAGCAGGACGAACAGCGGGGTCGCTGCATCCTGTGCCAAAAGGACCATTATCTGCGAGACGTATCTAGGTAAGACACCCGCAGAGCGGAAACAATGCGTAGAGTCAAACGGATTGTGCGTAAACTGTCTTGGGCGGCACAAGTTCTCGGAATGCCCCTCGCAGAAAATCTGCATGCTGTGCAACACGCGCTACCACACGACCTTGTATGATGGCGCCACTGCTACCGCGGTCATGAAGGCGCACCTCGTCGCGCCGTGCACCAACGTCCCATTGACGGTACTCCTGGTCACCGCCCGCGTTTGGACCGTTTCGGGACCGAGCACGTAGTCCGTACGATCGTTTACCAGGGCTCGAAGTCCTCGCTCGTGTCTGAGGCGCTGGCTCAGCGCTTGCGGCTGCCGCGCGCCGCCGCGACGGTCGCCGTGTACGGAGTCGGGGAAGTGCAAACGGATCGCACTCGTGGACGCGTGACCTTCTGGCTGTCCCCGCTGGCGGACGGCTCCTCGATGGAGATCACGGCCTTCGTGTTCCCACGTCTCACCATCTACGACGGCTGCTTCAGGGCCGATCGGCAGTCGTGGCAGCACATTAGTGGACTGGAACTCGCCGATCTGGACTTCTTGTCATCGGACCCGGTGCATCTTCTCGTGAGAGCAGACGTGTTTGCCTCGATTATCCAGCCCGGATTGCGGAAGGGCGAGCCTGAGGAACCTGTGGCACAAAAGACTGCATTAGGTTAAATCCTCTCGGGGCCTGTGAGCGTGCTCGGCTCCAGGGTCGTTGCCCTACAGTGCCGAGAGGCATAGAGAGAGTGAATGAGATAACCTCTCGACGTTCGCCGATTGGCGGTGCTGCATGACTTAGTAACTAATTAGCCAATCGGGGAACGTCGTGGAGGGGAGTGCATGAGAAGTGAACGGCTCTGCGTCCCAAGGGAAAAAAAATCTGCCTGAGGACTCGGAAGCGTGCGGACGTGCGAAGACCGAGTTCCCGCGTTATCGAAAGATATCAAATCGTGCGTTAGCAGTAACGGGCGCGTGTTATTAATTAATTCGCGAGATAACCCGCGAGCTATTGCCGCAGGCATTTTTCCGCGTAAATAATCGCGTGCGCGTAAAAGATCGCGATATATCCGCGTTCGCGTTGTGCGAGAGGCGGGGCCGGATATAATTGATAAATATTACGCAATAATGAGCGCAGCCGAATCCGAGCGTGTGCGTGCGTGAATGTGAAGTGAAAATATAATAAAAATAGAGTAGAGTGTATTGTGAGACCCTTGTTATCATTCGTGCGACCCAAATTCCTATCCCAGGCGAGTCCATATTTTGGCGGAAAATTGCATCATCCCATACAAGCTAGAGAGGACGACTTCCCGAAGGATATTTCGACACGAGGGGTTCTAAAAGGGCTCGAGACAACCAACTGAGCGAGGGACTTCCTGAATTAGCAGCCTGTTAGGCGAGAATCTACTTTCGGCCGATCCATACAGAAGGCCGAGTCCACACCCTGGCGGCGGGACAAATCACCGACCTGGCGACCGTATAAGTAAGAAATCATAAAAAATTGCTAAGTATTTTAAGATTTTATTTAATTCAGCATTAAGTTCGGTCACAACCTAACCTTAAGATCGACGAGTACGTCGTACTCAAAACGCGACTGGTACGGCGCCGTTGAAGCACGAGCGAAAGCGACGCGTGCGAGAAAGCGGCGACGGACCGGCGGAACGCGGGGATCGACCCAAAGAGCTGTAAAATACCGAAGAACGACGGACGCGTGAACGAAGAGTCGTAAAAAACGGTAAAAATACGGACGGCCTTGCGACCCGTTGATCCGGCATCCCCGCCACGCGATTAGGGGGCGTGACGGTCATGCGCGAGAACGCGAGTAGGGAGAAGCGCAGGGCCTGAGGTGTCTTCGCGAGTGGGGAGCCTCGGAGAGTCTCTCCCAGACGTTCCAAGAGGGCGAACGTATACAACCGGCAGCTCCGTGAATAAATACGCAGTGATATCCGAATGGCGTGACTCGTCGAGCGCGTTAATCACGTCGTGCCCGTTTTACGGAGGAGCCACGACGGGCGTTTCGAGAGGGTGGGCGAGGGCACCGCGAGGAGGGCCAGTTCGAGCGTTAGAGGCGTCGTGCCTGACGAGGCAAAGGCGAGACGCGGCGCGAGCGCGACGCGGACGCGTGGCGTCGACCGACCGCCGAGCGCGACTCGAGCCACGGCGACGTTGTAACGAAACGCTTCCGGATTCGACGCGCGAGATTTCTGCGACAAGCGCCGACGAGCGCATACGGTCGACGCGCTATTAGCGGGAACGGGCGTGAGTGTGTGTGTGCGAGAGGGAGAGTGTGTGCGAATGCACGCGAGCCGAGACGGACGAGTGTAAAGCAAGCCAGAGTGACGAATAAAAGCTCCGTGTCATTGTGAAACACGTTTGATTGATAACTTCCTCCACCTCCACCTCCCATGCGAACCGACGCGGGCAGCGAGACCGTGGGGCGCGCCCGCGACAGGAATCCTCGGCGGCTGGTGGATAAGCCGACCTGGCGACCGTGAACGAGGGCGCAGCAGCGCCAAAGGGACCGAGCGATAGGAAGGACTGACGGACGTCCCAAGGGGGCCGAGAGGACAAGACTATCGCATGGTAAGTCACACAAATTACGGCTACCGCGACGCGAACCCGGTATCCAGACTGAAATACCGAGATTTCCGGGCATTTCGTGAGCGCGCGGGGTCCGTCCGGCCACAACCTAGCCTTGGAACCGACAGGAACGTCGTTCCAAACACGCGATCAATCCGCCGTTGTTGCGGTGTGAATGACTAGATACACGCGAGCCATATCCGCGAACCATCCGCGAAGTACCATACCGAAGTCACCCACGAGCCGTAATTACCGCGAGACCGAGAGTCCGAATTAGGTGAAAATACGGCAAGGGTCCGAACGACTTCGGAGGTACCGTAATTACGGCATCCCCACTCCTCATTAGGAGGGCGTGGCGAGCATGCGCGAGATAGAAAACGGGAGAAAGACCGACCGAGGTGGGATTCCTTCTCGGGAACACTCGGGAGTCTCTTCCGGACTACCTAACGAATAAGTCGTGTACAACCGGGGGCTCCGCGATCGAAGATTGCGTAATTGAGATTAACGTCCGGAAAACGCGAGTTGACGATATGCGAATAATACGCCGTGCCCCGATCATCGGACACGCAACGGCGAGTGTGCCTACGAGCGTGGCGACGAGGACGAAGGATTTATTTTCGGAAAACGCGTTACGTGAGACGCGGACGCGATAACGTGCGACCATATGCGAGAACGATCACGGCTTGTATCGAAACGAATCGCGAGTGTTACGCGACGAGCCCAGGAGGGCTAGGCAATCGAAGTCATCGACGCCTGTGATTAGAGAAGCGAGGCGCGAGTTAGCAAGTGCGAATGTGCGAGTGTGCGTGAGCGAGAAGCGTAAGAGGGAGAAGGCGCGAGTGAAAGTGTAAGAAAATAAAGGCTTCGTGTGTTTCGAGTCTAAAAAGTAAATCACGTTATTGCGCGACACCCACTCCCTGCGAAGCGACGCACGAGAGCGCGAACTCGACGTGACCGAGCTACCAGCGACGATCCGAGGAACGAACTACCCGGACAGCGTCGGCATCTTGACTGTTGGAGGAAAAACCGATGTGGCGACCGTGAACAGCGCGAACGAGCGTGGAACGAACTGACAGGCGGACGAGGCGTGAGACGGGGACGTGCAGAGACATCGAGACGGTAAGTCCACTGAAATAACGGTGTAACGTGGGGATACCCGAGATAGTCGTTGAAGAACCTAGTTTCCCCAACAATTCGCGACTTATCGAGGCCCGTCCGGCCACAACCTAACCTTGCGACCGACGCGAGTCGGTCCCAGACTGAACGTGATAGCGAACGGTCCAAAAAACAAGGCTCAGAGATTTCTCCGACGAAACGCTGAAGGGGCTTTCGGGCGTGATAGCGCGTAATACCGGAACCACCGCGACTCGGAGGGGCGACGAAGCGACGGCGACGCGACGCCCGAGTGATAATCGCGCGTAACAAGGATAACGCAAGGCGCGACGGGTGTTGTGCGCGGATCACGACGAAGGATTGCGACGAGCGAGGCGCGAGAAGCGACAGCGGACGCGGTGACCCCGGCGCACAGCCGCGGGGTTTGTATCGACTCGTCACCGTTATTGCGAGAGAAAACGCGAGTTTGTGAATCGCGAGCCATAGCAGAGGCGCGTCCGGTGAGACGCGATTAATAGTCGAACGTGTGTGTGCGAGAGTGTGCGTGTATGTGAGTGAGTCCGCGCGAGCGGTGGTTGTAAAAGTGACGAGAAGCGGAATAAAAGAAAATCGTGAAAACACTGTGTTTACGGCGATTTACCCGCATCCTCCCGACGCATCCTTCCATTCACGCGAAGCACGAGGCGCGATGCGAGACGACTGACGGCGAACGGCGTACCAGAACGCGGAGGACGAGGACAAGGCCGTTCCCGCGCAACCGAACTGACCTTGGCGGTAGTGAAGGTGAAACCGACCTGGCGACCGAAATAAGGACCAACCTACGCAATGGTGAGTCAAAATTACGGCGGACCGGCCGCAAAACTCTAGAATTCCGGGTAGAACTTGATAAATACCGGGATCTAGCGACCAGTGTAGGCCTGTCCGGTCACAACCTAACCTTGGAACCGACAGGAACGTTGTTCCAAACAAGCGACCGATTTGCCGTTGTTGCGGTATGACTGACGAGATACGCGCGAGCCATACCCGCCAACCATCCGCGAGATACCGAAGTCACCCACGAGCCGTAGTTACCGCGAGACGAGAAGTCTGAGTTAGACAAATCGTAAAATACGGCGAGGGCACGATCGACTTCGGCAATACGGTAATTACGGCATCCCCACTCCTAGTAGGAAGGCGTGGCGAGCATGCGCGAAGTAGAAAACGGGGGAAAGGGAGACCGAGATGGGAATTCGTCCCGGCAATACTCGAGAGTCTCTCCCAGACATCCTAATGAGCAGGACGTGCAACACCGGGAGCTCCGCGATAATAGATTGCGTAACCTATATTAACGTCCCAAGAACGCGAGTCGGTGATACGCGCTGGCAATACGCCGTGCCCCGATTAACGGACGCGCAACGGCAAGCGTGCCTACGACGAACGCGACGCGGACGAAGGAGTTATTTCGAGGAGACGCGTTACGCGAAGCGCGGACGCGACGACCGTGTGACCGTATGCGAGAGCGGCCATGATCTGTAATGAAACGAGTGATAAGCGACGAGCCCAGGAGGGCTAGGCGATCGAATACACCGACGCCTGTTGTACGAGAAGTGAGGCGCGACCGAGTGAATGAGAGTGAGAGAGCGTGCGTGAGCGAGAGGCGCAAGAGGGAGATAGCGCGAGTGAAGGTAAGAAAAACCGAAAATAAAGGCTTCGAGTGTTTCGAGTCTGAAAAGTGAATTGAATTATTGCGCGACACCCACTCTCAGCGAAGCGACGCACGAGAGAGCTCGAACTCGACGCGACCGATCTATCAGCGGCGATCCGAAGGGCGAACTACCCGGATAACGTCGATACCTTGACGGTTGGAGGAGAAACCGATCTGGCGACCGTGAGCAGCGCAGAACTAGCGCGGAACAAGAGAACAGGCGGACGAGGCGTGAGACGGAGACGCGCGGAGGCACCGAGACGGTAAGTCGTTTGAAACAACGGTGTTACGTGTGAATTACCGAGATAGTCGTCGAAGGACCATGTTTCCCCAACAATTCGCGACTTATCGAGGCCCGTCCGGCCACAACCTTGCAGCCGACGGAAGCCATCGGACCTGCACCGATCCGCGACCTGTCCGTGGCCATCGAGAGGATGCAGCCGACGCCGAGAGCGGAGCCCGAAAGCCGAGCGACCGAGGAGTCAACCCCGACGGCCGCACCGAGGAGGGCGACGCCGACACCGATAGCCGAGGAAGCAGCAATCACCGAGACGGCATCGGAGACTCAGCCAACGAAAGTGACAGCGCGCGAGCTCGACAGTGATAGCAACATACCGCCCGCGTCACAGTATGTCACATTATAAAGTGACAATAAAAAAATGTATTGTGTTAATCAGAAAGACACCATTTATTTTAGTTTTTGTATGTTAATTTTAAGTTCTTTATGTAACGTTTACGCAACCGCAATAAATAATGCGATGAAACCGCGAACAGCGTCGTATGTATGAATATGCGTGTGTGAGAGCGCGTGTGAATAAGCCGCGTGTAAATAGACATATGTACCCAGTAGTACACCTGTTATTATAATTAAAATATATTCATTATGTTTTGTTAAAGCGCACGTAGTCGCGCAATGCGAATGCGCCAGAAATTATATTTGTTCAATAAAGATTTTATAATCTCTTAAATAACAATATGTCAAGCGTTAATATTTTGTTTACGTATAGAATACGTTATAAATATGTTATCTAGTTCAACTCGGCGAGCGAACAAGCCAACCACGAGCCGCGAACGGGCACAAGGCACCGAAAGCGCCTGAGCTATAGGCAACCCGCCGAGCGCGATATATGACAGGTGCAGGTTAGGACGCCCAGGGACGCGAGAAACATACATGTAATATGTACGCAAGACGCGTACACGAGTCAATAACCATCGAGATTCCACGCTCGCTGGCGATGTATTTCAACATCCGGTGGATGAATATGTCATACCACGTATTTATAACTATTACGATTAGTCACCAGCCAGTTGGAATCCCGACTATAGTCTGGGAGGTATACGACGCGTTAGTCGAGGATAATCTTTAATTATGAGCTTGAAGTTTGCATCGTTGCTAAACAATGAAAAAAATTTTTTTTATTCCCTGAAATTTTTTGCTTTAAACTGTTGCATTTCATGTCAAAATGAGCCCCAAGTAGTTTCAAAAAATTCCGAGGAGAGGAAACACCCCTAACGGGGGATGAATACTATAATAGTTATAACTCATGCGTCATTTGACATTCCCTGGAATTTTTTTGCTTTAAACTGTTGCATTCGATGTCAAAATAAGCCCCAAGTAGTTTCAAAAAATTCCGAGGAGAGGAAATACATCTAACGGGGGGATGAATAATATAATAATTACAACTTATGCGTGCATTTGACATTCCCTGGAATTTTTGCGCTTGAAACTGTTGCATTTCAAGTCAAAATAAGCCCCAAGAAGTTTCAAGAAATTTCGAGGAGAGGAAACACCCTTAACGGGGGGATGAATAATATAATAATTATAATTTATGCGTGCATTTGACATTCCCTGGAATTTTTTCGCTTTAAACTGTTGCATTCCATGTCAAAATGAGCCACAAGTAGTTTCAAAAAATTTCGAGAAGAAGAAACACCCCTAACGGGGGGGATGAATAGTGTAATAACACAGGCCCACACAAAAAAAAGTGGTTGGTCCGGCGGACTAGACTAGTCAATCCTTATGTATTTCGACCCACTGAATCCGAATCTGAAGTCAGAATTGCAAAGTTAGCTCGCATTTTCTAACCTCAAAAAAAAATTTTTTTTAAATGTTGGTCCGGCGAACCAGACTAGTCTATCCTTATGTATTTTGACCCGCTGAATCCAAATCCAAGGTCAGAATTGCTGAAATGACTCATTTTTTCCTAACCTCAAAAAAACATCTTATAAAAGCAGTTTAGGTCACAAATGTATAATCCGGAGCGTGCAGGCTTGCGTAACCACATTATCCGGGGAAAATTCCATACGTATGACAAGTTTGAGCTTCTGTGAATAAATAGCGTAGAAAATTCACTCCCTTTTTCTATTATATCTAACTCTTTTATTCTGGAAGGTTCTGTGCAATGGCTTTCTCTTGGGTGACCTCCTTTTGGACACGTAACGATTGGACACCGCTCGATTGGACACGCACGATTGGACACGCACGATTGGACACGGCTCGATTGGACACCGCACGATTGGACACCACACGATTGGACACCGCACGATTGGACACCGCACGATTGGACACCGCATTATTGGACACCGCACGATTGGACACCGCATTATTGGACACCGCACGATTGGACACCGCATTATTGGACACCGCATTATTGGACACCGCACGATTGGACACAGCACGATTGGACACCGCATTATTGGACACCGCAGTCTTCTAGTGAATAACATTTATATATCATATGACAGATTATCTAAGCTTAGAAATATCTGGCAGAAAAAAGCTTCGATTTGCCAGAAAAAAAATTGAATTTTAAATATCTATATACGTATTTTTAGGAGCATCTCGTTTTGCGTGGAAAGTTTCAAACCTATGTGGTGCAGAAAATGCTCGCACGCACACACACACACACACACACACACGGGGGGGTGCAAGGGGGGCCTTCGGCCCCCCCTCCCGCACCCACCCCGTCCAAGTCGCTAACCCATGCAAACTGTATTAGAAATCTGCATACACACACGTAAATGTGTGTGTGTGTCCAATTGTACGGTGTCCAATAATGTGGTGTCCAATAATGCGGTGTCCAATAATGCGGTGTCCAATAATGCGGTGTCCAATAATGCGGTGTCCAATAATGCGGTGTCCAATCGTGCGGTGTCCAATAATGCGGTGTCCAATAATGCGGTGTCCAATCGTGCGGTGTCCAATCGTGCAGTGTCCAATAATGCGGTGTCCAATCGTGCGGTGTCCAATCGTGCGGTGTCCAATCGTGCGTGTCCAATCGTGCGTGTCCAATCGAGCGGTGTCCAATCGTTACGTGTCCAAACGGGATACTCCCCTTTCTCTTACGTTTCTTCCCTTTCACAGAGACATCACGTTTGAGCGTCCAGCAGAAATCAGCCATCATATTCACATCCCATTTGCCTTGATATCGAAACTCCATCTCCTTGATGTCCTGATGAAATCTTTCTCCCTGTTCTTCACTATAATCACCTAGATTTTCTGGGAAGTAGTCGATATGAGAATCTAAGAAATGCAACTTAAGATTCATTAGGCAACCTAGTTTTTTATAGTTCTCCATCATTTCCGCCACCTTTTGTCTGTAATCTTGACTTTTGTGGTTTCCTAAAAAATTTTTTGTGACACCTTTGAAACTCAGCCATGCTGCTCTCTCATCTTCATTCATTTTGGTAACAAAATTGTCGTCTCTCAACATTTTACGTATTTGAGGTCCATCAAAAATTCCTTCTCGCAATTTTGCAACAGAGATGTTGGGAAATTTTTCTTGTAAATACTGGTAGCATTCACCATTTTTATTCAGAGCTTTCACCCATTGTTTCATGAGTCCTAATTTGATATGAAGAGGTGGAAGAAGAACTTTTGAAGGCTCAACTAACGGTTCATTTATGATATTTTTAGACCCAGGTTGCAGAGACGTTCTTGTCGGCCATTCTTTTCTAATGTAATGGTTTGTTCGATCTCTACTATCCCATTCACATAGAAAGCATGGATTTTTTGTGTAACCTGATTGTTGACCCAATAATATGGTGAGAATTTTTAGATCCCCACAAATTTGCCACCTATGTTCTGTGTATTTAATTTTTTCAAGAACTCTTTTCAAGTTTGTGTACTCTTCTTTTATCACGACCGAGTGCGCTACAGGAATGGAGGCATATACATTAGTATTGTGCAGCAACACTGTTTTCAAGCTTCTCTTAGAATCTTAAGTTGCATTTCTTAGATTTTCATATCGACTACTTCCCAGAAAATCTAGGTGATTATAGTGAAGAACGGGGAGAAAGATTTCATCAGAACATCAAGGAGATGGAGTTTCGATATTAAGGCAAATGGGATGTGAATATGATGGTTGATTTCTGCTGGACGCTCAAACGTGATGTCTCTTTGAAAGGGAAGAAACGTAAGAGAAAGCCATTGCACAGAACCTTCCAGAATAAAAGAGTTAGATATAATAGAAAAAGGGAGTGAATTTTCTACGCTATTTATTCACAGAAGCTTAAACTTGTCATACGTATGGAATTTTCCCCGGATAATGTGGTTACGCAAGCCTGCACGCTCTGGATTATACATTTGTGACCTAAACTGCTTTTATAAGATGTTTTTTTGAGGTTAGGAAAAAATGAGCCAATTCTGACCTTGGATTTGGATTCAGCGGGTCAAAATACATAAGGATAGACTAGTCTGGTTCGCCGGACCAACATTGAAAAAAAAATTTTTTTTTGAGGTTAGAAAATGCGAGCTAACTTTGCAATTCTGACATTGGATTCGGATTCAGCGGGTCGAAATACATAAGAATAGACTAGTCTGGTCTGCCAGACCAACATTTAAAAAAAATTTTTTTTTGAGGTTAGAAAATGCGAGCTAACTTTGCAATTCTGACTTCAGATTCGGATTCAGCGGGTCGAAATACATAAGGATTGACTAGTCTAGTCCGCCGGACCAACCACTTTTTTTTTGTGTGCCTGTGTAATTATAACTCATGCGTGCATTTGACATTCATTGGAATTTCTTTGCTTTAAACTGTTGCATTCCATGTCAAAATAAGCCCCAAGTAGTTTTAAAAAATTCCGAGGAGGGGAAACACCCCTAACAGGGGGATGAATAATATAATAATTATAACTTATGCGTGCATTTGACATTCCCTGGAATTTTTTCGCTTTAAACTGTTGCATTTCAAGTTAAAATAAGCCCCAAGCAGTTTCAAGAAATTTCGAAGAGAGGAAACACCCCTAACAGGGGAATGAATAATATAATAATTATAACTTATGCGTGCATTTGACATTCCCTAAAAATTTTTCGCTTTAAACTGTTGCATTCGATGTCAAAATGAGCCCCAAGTAGTTTCAAAAAATTCCGAGGAGAGGAAATACCCCTAACGGGGGAATGAATAATATAATAATTATAACTTATGCGTGCATTTAACATTCCCTGGAATTTTTTTGCTTTAAACTGTTGCATTCGATGTCAAAATGAGCTCCAAGTAGTTTCAAAAAATTCCGAGGAGAGGAAACACCCCTAACGGGGGGATAAATACTATAATAGTTATAACTCATGCGTGCATTTGACATACCCTGAAATATTTTCACTTTAAACTGTTGCATTTCAAGTCAAAATAAGCCCCAAGCAGTTTCAAGAAATTTCGAGGAGAGGAAACACTCCTAACAGGGGGATGGTTATTACGAAAAATTATATCTACCCTAAATTTTAGAACACCCTAAATTTTTTCCTTTGAACCGTTTCAATTTAACTCAAATAAGTTTCAAGTAGTTTAAAATAGTTTCGAGCAAATACCTCTAAACGGGGGGTTGAATATTACAAAAAATTATACATACATTTTTGTATGTATTAAAAATATTAAAGGTGTTCCGTTTGTCCCGAACGAGTTCTATCGATCTCTTAAGGTCCGAAGAGCTAAAATCGGAATTGACGGTGTTACATCCATTCAAAATTTTTTGAAACTTTGGGTGGCTGTAACTCTGCCAATTTTGACTTTAGCGCCTCGAACCTTAAGAGACATCGAAAGAACTCGTGCGGGAGCAAACGGTACTCCTGCGAGAATTTCAAAATTCGGAAAAAATTTTCCCTCGGAAACTTGGGAATTTTTAGAAACTGATATTTTGACTGACTGCATCTTCATCAATTTTAATTTTAGCGCTTCGAGCCTTAAGAGATATCAAAAAGCACTCGTGCGTAGGCAAACGGAACTTTCGTGGAAACTAAATTTCCCCAAAAAGTTTCTATGTCGCTGTAAGTTTTCTTCCTCGGAAATGTTAGTTTTCTTTGTCCGAAAAAGGTCTATTAATGATTTTTAAAGCGTTAAACAATCTATTAAACTGATTAAACAAAAATAACTGAAAGATTACTGAAAAAAATAAAAAATTGTAACATTTTATTATACTTACTGGATAACCTTCTGACCTGTCGTTGATATACACATAGGTTGCAATATACACATGGGTTGCAATCATGTCTATCTATTAAAGAATATCTATTTTGAACTCTAATGGTAAGATATAAATGCACCCGTGTGTATTTGTGTATAATTGTTTTCTTTTGGGTCTCACCTTTTATTCCTTATTATTCTTTATGTATATACATTTATTTTTGCCATTTTATTAAAGAAAATAATCTTATTAACTTTTTATTTAAGTAATAGAATTTTTTATTTTAAGATTTACTGCGTATAATGCATTTTTGCAATAATCACAGCGCAGCGCGCAGAATGCATTTTTATATTAATAACTGCACATAGCGCAGAATGCATTTTTGTAAAAATTACTGCACATAGCGCAGAATGCATTTTTATATTAATAACTGCAGATAACGCAGAATGCATTTTTGTAAAAATTACTGCACATAGCGCAGAATGCATTTTTATAAAAATTACTGCGCATAGCGCAGAATGCATTTTTATAAAAATCACTGCACATAACGCAGATGCATTTTTGTAAAAATCACTGCATATAACGCAGAATGCATTGTTATAGTAATTATGTACTTTCATATTGTTTTTAGTTTATTTATTAATCCAAATTTTTTTTCTATTTTATTATTGTTTTTGTTTGTTTTCTACTTCTTATTTATTTGTCCATCTTTTCTTTTTCTTTCATAACATTTTATTTTATTAACAGTATTTTGCATAATATCCATTTTTATATTTCTTGCATAATTTACAAATAAATGTTTCTAGTACATTAACGGGTGTACGGTTTACTATTCTTATTTTTTCGTTTATTACATGCTCCTCTTCGTCTGTATTCACTTCAGACTTATATAAACATTTTATATGACTTTTGCGTTCACATACTTTACATGTTACAAATTCAAAGTTTACTTTTCCAAAACAATATAAACATATATTTTGTACATTATCTGATTTTAAAAGTAACTTATACGCAATTTCTTTCTGATACGCTGAAGAATTGAATGTTTTTTCAAACGGCACTTGCTTTCCCACACAATCCATATAATACATTATATAAATTCCACAATTATTTGTATTATTTTCTGGCTGGTATGGTCTTTCATGTAATTCAATATTATTCCAAGCAATATTTTTTAAATTTTCGAAGGATGACGTTAGTGCACAATTCGCAATGAAATATTTAAATGCATTGATACAACGAATTCTATCAGTTTCGTTTTTATATGGATCAAGTAATGTTAATTTCTTTTCTTTCACATTTACTATCATTACCCTCCAATGGCCTTCGAATAGATATGGGAGAAACAGATTATCTTTTATGGGGATATTAGTTTTACTGATACTTCTTTGTTTATTTGTTCTTCTACAACTGTATTGTCCTAGTATAGTTGCAGTTTCGTCAGTGGGAACGTATGTGACATTAATCCATTCACTTATTGAGATAGCCACAAATGTATCTATTACAAGTCCGTCGATCCATATATCTTTACATAAAGTTGAAAATTCTCGAGCAGATAATTCAAATGTATTTATCGAAATTGAATTGTTCATACTGCATCGTATTATTGATAATGTGCTTGATTTAGAAGCCATATAGTAATTAACATTGCGTATTAATCCGTTATAAAATTTATCAATTTTCTTAGCAATTGTATTATTTACAGCTTTTTTAACAGTTTTAAATTTAAAATCCATTTTATCGTTTTTATTTTTATTTATATTCATATTGTTTGATAAATTTTCTTCCATTAAAACTTCCTTTTCTTCTTGAAATGCTTTTTTAAATTTACTATTTTCCGATTTAATAGCAGTTTTTTTCACAGCTTTTCTATTTCTACTATCATGTTTTAATTTTCGTTTTTTATTCTCCATTACTTTCTCTTCACTTATTTTCTTTTCATTTTCATCATGTATTATATTGTTTATATTTGAATTATTTTCTTTTTTATTTTCTTCTGTATCTATGTCCAATTTTTCTTGTAATTTTTTTAACATTGTCATATGGTAATGTCCTTTTGTAGGTTTTTCATGTTTTCCTCTCTTCCAGGTTTCTTTAAGAACCGGATTTGGTTCTATTACAGGATACTTCGGTTTTTGACGCGATGATTTACATTTTATTGATGCATCCAATTTTAAATTAGCTAAAATTCCGTCAGCACTTTTTTGTAATTCACGCACTCTGTCAGCTACTGATCGATTTCTTATTCCTTCAAAATCAATCTCTTTTGTTACTTTATGTGAACTTTCAACAAATGCGTTACTTATTCTTAATATTGTTGTATCAATTAAATCCATATCTATGGAACTCCACAATACTGCATAAGGCATCCATTTCACCAATAAATGTTGAACAAATTTTGGTGCATAATATTTATTATTGCTTGCTTTATAGTCACCATCATCATCGTCATCGTCATCGTCTATTTCTAATTCTTGTTTCAAAAGCGTCAACATTGCATCATATCTTTGAAAAAATGGAGAATTTCTATAAATTGTGTCACTTTCTTCGTCATCATAAAGAATTTCTGCGTATTCCTCTTCTGTATGATTGTTAGTATTTCCGGAATTATTAATTTTTTCAGAATTGTTCTTACCAACACTTGTGATAATTGTGACACTATCAGAGACTCTTTTTTCATCTTTGCACAATAAAATGGTACAAACGTGCTTAAAAAATTCGTCTATTTGATTTAAATTTCTGCAAAGACATATGAGAGAAATGCATTCTAACAATAAACATTTAAAATGTTTGTACTGCGGAAATTTCTTATCAATTGTTCTTGCTACAATATGCATGAAATGTGCGTAGCATATTTTTAATAATGTTATTTCTCTATTTGGAACAATATTTTTACTGCAATATTGAAACATTGTTTTTAAATATGTTTTTATATTCATTGAGTTCCATTCCTATAAAACGGAATGAATAAAGGCCCAAGACCAATCTATCGTTATGACTTGGGCCAATGGCCATTTTCTTAATTTTTTAAGCACAAAATACTTATATTGTTTTAAAAAATTACTTATGGATACTACATCATGTTCACATGTTATCATGTGGCTTAACTTGACTATTTCACTCTTCGCTTTAAATAATATGCAATAATAAAATATACGTTTACATGTCAAATCTTGAGGTTTACGAACAATAGATCCGGTTGCATCCATGTGTAAAATAATTGGCTTCTGACCAATCGTTGTATTTAAATCAGCTTCTCTATACATAACTGTTAAGGGCAATGCGACATATCGAAGAAACGGGTCTTTTAATTTTTGATTAATTATCCACATTTGCATTAAATCTGATAGATCATACGATTGCAAAAGCAATCGATCTTTGCATTTTTCTAAGGATTTTGCTTTATATGCTGTGTCCAATGTCCGTAAATTTTGCATGTGACCATCGTTTTTTAGTTCTATGCTTGTATTTTTTTGAATTTCTCCCAAAAATTCTACAACAGGCCGATGCCTCAATTCCTGCACCCACTTTTTTCTTTCTTCTCCTCTTAATGTTCTAAAAATTTGTGCTCCAGTTGTTTCTTCATGAACAGCTTTTATTTTATTGTCGCTAGTAATTGTCAAACGAGCAACCGGATCATCTATATTCTATATGATCTATAGCGAAGCGAAATTTTTGCTTATGCTGTACTTTCCTACATTTTGCATAGCATACAACATCTTGTTGATTTCGTCGAACAGACCCATAAAATCTCAAAGTACAGGTACAATATAAAGTGTACAACATAATGTGTTCTATAGCTGTTCTTATTCTACCTTCATCCAATTCGCCATAATCTAATTTTAAATGGCCTGATGGAATTTCTAAGGTAGCAATATCGACCGTAAATGTTGGTTGTCTTCGTTTGATAACATCTTTATTATTTGTATCAAAATTATCTGATTCTCCGCTATCACTTTCATTTTTATCATAATATTGTTTTTCTTTTTCAAAGCCTTTTTGATTTATAGAAATAGTAGATTTTTTTGTTTTTTTATTATACATATTAGTGAGTCTGAGTCAGAATCTTCACTCGTTTCAAATTTAAATGGACTTTTTTTCCCATGGCACTTATTATTTTTACATGAATTATTATAAATTGTTTTTCTTTTTATTTTGTTTGTAGTTTGTACGCTGTCGTCTTTTTCAGCAAAATTTTTTTCTACAACTTGGTTGTCGTGAATTGTGTTAAACATCGTTTTACTTTCTCTCGTCTTTTCTAGAATATTTTCATTTTTACATTCTGTATGTACATCTCCGTTTATGTTATATTTATATAAATTTTTGTTATTTTCATCTTTTACATTTCCGTTTTGAGAAATATTTTTGTCACATTGTACGTTATTTTTTTTGTCTACAAATGTTGTAGGTGTTTAATCATCTTTATCGTTTGTCATTGAACTAACTGTACCCATTGAAAATTTTATAGGTGTAGTTTCATTTGATTGATTTTCATTTTCTATCGTATTGTTTTCATTTATGTTATCAACATTTTGTGTGACATATTTCTTATTAGTATTCAGTTCATTTTCATTTTTAATTGTCATGTCCCGCGTAGTATTTTGTGACTCCAGTACCTGCCAGTGACCTTGTCGTTGGTCTCCAGAAAACATTAATTTTAAATGTTTTTCATTATTATTACTATTACTTTCGAGCGTTGACAGCTTTAAGATTTTCTCATCGTTATTAATAAATACTGTTACTGATATTCCATACAGTAACACAAATACTCGAATTTCTTAATCAGTTCCATATGTATATTTTTTACTCATTGTGTTCTTGTAATCTTCAGCATTTTTATAAATCTTTTCAACGCATGTACTTTGAAGATAATCGCATTTTTCCAACCAATTTCTGATGGTATAATTAACAATTTCCTTTCTTACTATAACATGGTATTCTTCTGTGCCATACAAATAATAAGAAAAACAACGGAATAAACACAATTGCCGTCACCTTTAACATCTTTAATTTTGAAACTGTTTCTCCCATCAGTAATAATACCAGCCTTATTTTTCTTTAATTCAATTTTTAAACAGTCGGTTAAAACATTGTTTTTATTTAAATGTACTTCATGTACCTGGTTTTGTATTTTTGTATTTTTATCCTTTAAATAATTCAAAACCGTGAATTTCAATTCAGAATTTTTAATATTCCATAAGTATCTTTATGGAGCAAATTTTCATTATTTTTAACTTTTATAATCACCGAAATCTATAAAATTACGAATATGTATTAAAATAAAGATTTAACAAAAAACACAAATAAAATTTTCAGTTATAGTAACTATTATTGTTACTCGTCAATACTTTTTTTACTAAAAAAATTATAATGGTAAAATGTCCTGAAAATGTCCTTAAACGAAATTTCAGGATACCTTATTGTCATGCTATTATAATTCTATATAAGTAGTCTTGCCATGTGATTAATTTTTCAAAATAGTCGAAACTATGCGAGAACTCAGAAAAATGATATAAACTTTCAGCACACCCTACTAATCGTAAATGGTGCGCCAACGATCAGCGTCAATAACTAATTAACAATTATTATTTGATGGAACTCTTTGCAAAATGCTTTGAAATTGTGTCAGAAACTTTAAAACTCTTTAAAAACTATAAAAAAATAGAACAAAAATTAATTTTTTTGAAACTTGTTGAAGTTTAGCATCTTATATTTATAAATTATTTTTATGTTAATTAATTCGGTAGAACTACACTTAAAAAATGTAATATATATAATAAGATATGTAGTTGCGGGCTGCCAACTACAGATATACTTAATACAATAATATATGCTATTGCAGTATCAACATTGTACTTGCATTAATCGCAAATATTATTGTATTGAGTATTTTATGTAGTTCGCAGCCCGCAATTACATATGTTATTGACTATATTACTTTTTTTCTGTGTTTTGATTTAAACTATCAGGAACTGTAGAATTATCCTATCTAAAAAAATGCATGTAAAGTCGATTGCTCGCATCTCCCGAAATTTATTGCCGCTTTTAAGGTGTGCTGATTGGTTCTCTCTCTGCGCTTACTTCGTTGCAAGAGTAGCTGTCATTGCGATTGAATTTTGACAGCTGTCAAATTTGTATAGTATAATATTATCTATACAATTATCGTTGTAATTTATTTTTAAAAAGTGAAAACCAAAAGGTTAAGTGCGCGTAAGGCGCGCGTCTGTAATGTCTAGTTATAAAAAAAGCTAGAATTCCTAAGAAATAATTTTTACAATTCGGCGTGAACTTAGCGCACCATATTTTTAAATTCAATTTTTTTAACATTTAATCGATGAAACTCTTGAAAATTCTTATATCTTGAATAGAAAACTATTCGAAAGGATACTGGAACTCTACAAAAACTTCTGGATTTTTGAATATGGTGCGCCAAGTTCACGGGAGTCATGTGATATTAGAATTATCACAAATAAATTTTATGAGCATTGAAACGCTACTTCTAACGTAACAGTTGAATATCAAAAAGGTTTGAGAGCCTACATTGGAGCTTAGGACAGTATGCATTAACTATATAATAACGCATATATCCTTCAATGATAAAAATCTTATATATAAATCTATAAGAGTAACAATTTAAAACAACTTGCAACGTTATTTTCTTCGCGTCTGCAACTTCGCCGTGCTTCTCAACAAAAGGTTGGGCGCCAGGCGCGTAATTCGCGCCGCACAAAACTCGCAATACTGTCGGTACTTCGCACGACAGCCGAATGCCGGCTAGCCCGCTTCCACACGAAATGGCAGAGGGGCGAGGTTCTTTCTCGGTACGCGGAATAGGAGAGGAGAGATCTCACGTGAATAACTAGATCGACTGAATAAATATAATAAGCATGTATTGAAGTTAGAATGGCAACTGCGTTGCCATCGATTACAATCTAATTGTTATAACGCACTGACCGGTACGGCTATAGCGTACTTTGCAGCCGCCAGCAGTAGCCGACGCTGCACCGATCCGGGATCTCCGCATCAACATAGCGAGAATGGAGGAGGCGCCGAAATCGACGCCGACGCCGAGCCCGACACCCGACTCCAATACACCGATAGCAACGGCGAGGCAGGGACCAGCGGACGAGCCGATGGATGACTCGCCGATCCCGCCGACTCAGCCGACCCAAAACGATGGAGGGGACGAGGGGGATTCCAGCGTTCCCCGGCATCGCGTTACGTCACGCTGCGATGCGTGAACGTTTAAATTCAGTGCGCGTAGAGACAATCATTCCGTGCAGTGTAATTATAAGTTTAGATATAAGATATTATTAGTTAAGTATATAGATATACACAGTGTGCGTTAAATGATACGTAGGTTAAGTTGTTTATACTTATATGGGATTTACTTGCAGCGGCAAGACCGCACGTTACTTATAGCATTAGATTATGTTATATTCTTTAATATTGTTCTATTCATTAGATATTATAGCAGCGGCAAGACCGCATATTATTCTTAACGTTAGATTTGCGTTATATATTATAATATTATTCTTAGTATTAAATTCACAGCATATATTGTGATATTATTCATTAAATTAGACATTGTCAGAGCGGCAAGACCGCATATTGTTTGTAGAGTGTTAAATTCACTCATAGTATTATATTCTTATATTCCTATAATATATTAGACGTGTTCATAGCGGCGAGACCGCATACTTTATATTACATGTGTTAAGTCATTAATATGACAGTATTATTATATTTAGCGTTGGATATGCGTTAGCGGCAAGTCCGCATAAGTTTATATAATATTCATACAAAGTTTGTTACTGCGACAGCGGAAAACCGCATTATATATATTTTATATATTTTATAAAGATTTATTATTCATATATTTTGTATACGACAGGCGTCGCGACAGCGAGCGGCGCATTGCGAGCGCAATAGCGCATATTATATTCATATTCTGATACAGCGACACGTAGATGTCGAGATTCGCGATAGAACGCGAAAACTATATTGATTTATTTGTCGTGCATGTTAATAAACGCATTATAGCCCGATAAAGACACTCGATCCGTTAAACGCTGAGCCGTGCGAGCATGCGTGAGAGAGAGAGAGAGAGTGAGTGGCGTGCGTGCATGCATATATATTATTATAAATACATATTTTGCGTTAAACGGCATAGCCGTGAATAAAGTTTTGTTAGTTGCATGTTATTAAACATATTTATTTTATATTTATTTGCCTACGTTCCGACAACACAACCGGTAAACGTTTGTACTCTCTTTAAACAGAGACAGGTATATCCAGGGACCGCGAGCGGCTTGAGGGGATCCTAAAGTCGAGGCCGACTCTGACGGAGTTGCAGCGCCGCCTAAACGGAATTAAAAAATCGATAACTTATCGACATTTTTAATTCGATAACTTATCGACATTTTTAATTCCGCTCTGTATTACCCTCCAATTATGCATGCAGAACAGGTTTGTGTCCAAACTCAATCTCGATAGAGTGAGATAGAGAAAGAAAGAGAGAGAGAGAGAGAGAGTAAACCAAAAAGGATAGACTATCTCCGTCTCTATCGAGAAATGAAAATGTGTTCGGTTCTCAATCTGAATCTGGACAGACCTGATGTAGAGCAGCATATACATATACATGTTGTGCTCTGTATATAAACAAAAAATATTTTTTCCAATACCATCTAAATATAGACGCTTCAAGAATTATTTTTACTTGTGCCGTCTAAATAGATGCATTTGATTTAAATTTTTGTTTCTAGTACCATCTAAATAGATGCTTCAAAAAATATTAATTTTACCTGTGCCATCTAAATAGATGCATCTGGTTTAAATATTTGTTTCCAGTATCATCTAAATAAACGCTTCAGGTATTATTAATTTTACCTGTGCCGTCTAAATAGATGCATCTGGTTTAAATATTTTTTCCAGTACCATCTAATCTAAACAGATGCTTCAGGAATTATTCATTTTACCAGTGCCGTCTAAATAGATGCATCTGGTTTAAATATTTGTTTTCAGTATCATCTAAATAAACGCTTCAGGTATTATTAATTTTACCTGTGCTGTCTAAATAGATGTATCTGGTTTAAATATTTTTTCCTGTACCATCTAAACAGATGCTTCAGGAATTATTCATTTTACCAGTGCCGTCTAAATAGATGCATCTGGTTTAAATATTTGTTTTCAGTATCATCTAAATAAACGCTTCAGGTATTATTAATTTTACCTGTGCCGTCTAAATAGATGTATCTGGTTTAAATATTTGTTTCCAGTATCATCTAAATAAACGCTTCAGGTATTATTAATTTTACCTGTGCCGTCTAAATAGATGTATCTGGTTTAAATATTTTTTCCTGTACCATCTAAACAGATGCTTCAGAAATTATTCATTTTACCTGTGCCGTATAAATAAATGCATCTGGTTAAAATATTATTTATTCTTACTTATTTCTTGAGTACAGTTTCTCCAAAGCTCCATTGTATTTATCTTCTTTAATAACTGCCACCTACGAAAAAAATAAACATATAATATACAATAATAAACAGAGAAGTGTGTTACAATAAAAATTAACATACATAATAAAATATAAAACTTAATATAAAAGTTAAAGATTTCTTTGTAATCTTGCACTTTACTCAAACAATATTTGTGCAAATAATAAAATATTCTGTAGTTAGATTTACTCAAAACATTTTTTCGAACAAGTAATTTGAGAGATAATTATGGTAAGATTGTTACACATTACCCACACGGCACATATCTTTCAGAAATCCTTCAAGATATCTAACAGGTATCTTCTGTCAGATATCTTTCAGAAAGCTTTTTGAAAGATGTGATATATGGATACTTTCTCTCAAATATTTAAAATTTTTCTATACAAAAAAATTGTGGTACAGACTGTTTGTCTGTCTGTCTGTCTGTCTATTTATCTGTCTGTATATTTGTCAAACGTCTGATATCTTACATTACATTTATTCATATACTAACCTTTATATCCATCTTTTTTTTCGGGAGAGCCTGGTGGCAAACAGAGGCACTGTTTTTGCACTGTGTACACATTGTAAATAATTTTTTTTTTATTTCACAATATACCGCACTCAATATAAATATACTTTTGTGACAGATCTATGTGATCTGATTGTTGTCAACGTAAAGTCGCGTTGCGCCGCGCCACGCCGCTGTCGCACTCTATTAGGGTTGGTTCACATTTGGTCTGTTCGTTTTGACAAAATTCATTTGCCTTATTCTAACTTATTGCAATAGTGCAGCAGTGCAGCGAAAACGAACAGACCAATTGTGTCAGTGCCGGCTCCTATCGTTGCCAATACGTACCGTATAGTGAACTGACTCTTTTTACTCTGCTATCACCATAGATCTTATATATGGCTGTCACTCTGGGTACGTTTTTAAATTCGCAACAGATACAGCCAGACACGCCAGAGTATCATTCCATCTTTGTTACTTATGGAAAGTTGAACAAAGATAGCAGTGGTTGCGTTCAGGAAACACAAGTGATCAGTGAGCGATCAGTGATTATTGGTCCTTACTGTTAAATCTTTAAATTTGGACCAATTATATTAGCGAATTACTCAACTGTTGTACAACTGTTGAGTGTCCTGAACGCAACCAGTGTATCCTCTGTTACAGCAGGGGATTCATCGTGTAATTTTTCATGTGAAAAGTTTCACTTAAACTCAATTATGTCAACCAATGGAATCAGTGAGTTCGCGTGAAACTTTTATCTCATTGGTTAAAATCGTTGAGTTCACGTGAAACTTTTTACATAGAAAATTACACGATTGATCCTTAGAAGGTCGATTTCAAAAGAAAGTGACAATTTAAAAAATGAGCAGCATTGTCTCCACTGATTGGTGTATACTTTTAGGATTAACGATATACACCAGTCATTGTTGCTTTTCACATTTTCACTCAAAAATACAGAATCGATTGCCTGGATAGTAGCGTGTATGCATGTAAATGTATACACGTAAAACTTCGCGTTATTCATTTATACAGTACAATATTTCGTACTGTTCATAGCATGTAATTAATTTTTATAGACAAATGTGGAAAAGTAACGAACAATCGGAATCCATAATTTTTACAAAATTGCATTTAAGGTGTTTATTATAAAATTTTTAAATTTATTTTAACATTTTTTAAATACAAATTTTAAGTATAAATATATTATTTTTTGTAAAAAAGTAATTATTATTTAAATTAAAAAATAGTCTCTTGAAAAAAAAGTTATTTAAATAAATAATAATTACACTTAAAAAAAAAATTTTTTTACATATATTTTAGTCAAAATATTTTAGTCTTTTATTTTCAAAAATAATATTTTTTTATATGCAATTAATTTAATATATTATATTAATTTAATATATTTTTGTAAATAGAATACATTCATAAATTAAAAAACTTAAAGGGCATAGCGGAATAAGCAGGTGAAATCTGCCCCCGCACTAATCGAGCTCAAATTGATATCATTAGTTGGCACCCTTGAGATGTAAAACTTCCCCAAATATTAGTTACAAAATTGCATTTTTGGGGGAGTTATGGAGGGGGAAAGAAAAATAAAGAAAGTGGTTTTTTTCGAAAATGGTTGGACCGATTTTAATGAAAAAAATATATGTTGTAAACATGATTTAGACAAGTTTGAGAAAATTTTAAGTAATTTTTGTGGTAAAAAAAACCCGATAAAAAATTTTTTGAATTTTTTATGAATTTTTTGGGGGGTAATAGTTCTGAGATACCACTTTTATATTTTCACAAAAACATCTCTAGATCTTCTTTAACACATTTTTTTTTTAAATCAATCGGAGTGGTGGAACATGATTAAAAATAATAATTTACACCGCGCCACCGTGTCGCGCCGCGCTGGCTGGGCGACCGGGCCGCGGCGCACGGCGATTGTTGTCATGTTGAACTTACATACTAGTTGCAGTGTTGCAATGTTTAGTTGCCAAGAAAAATTATGATATAATAATATAAAATATAATAACACATAATATTTCCAGGACGTCTGCAATTAGCCTATAAAACTTATTGTTTCGGCAGTTTACTACGAGGAAATCGCCTCTCACATTATCTATCATCGAGGTGCTTTTTTAATGTGAGTTCCCTTGCCTCTCACATTATCTATTACCGAGGTCCTTTTTTAAAGTGGGTCCCCTCGCCTCTCACATTATCTATTATCGGGGTGCTTTTTTAAAGTGAGTCCTCTTGCCTCTCACATTATCTATTATCGGGGTGCTTTTTTAAAATGAGTCCCCTCACCTCTCACATTATTTATCATCGGGTGCTTTTTTAATGTGAGTCCCTTTGCCTCTCACATTATCTTTTTGGCGAATGGACTCACATTAAAAAAGCACCTCGATGATAGATAATGTGAGAGGCGAGAAAACTCACATTAAAAAAGCACCCCGATAATAAATAATGTAAGAGGCGAGGGGACTCACTTTAAAAAAGCACGCCGATAATAGATAATGTGAGAGGCAAAAGAACTCACATTAAAAAAGCACACCGATGATAAATAATGTAAGAGGCAAGGGGACTCACATTAAAAAAGCACCCCGAACATATGGAATTTAAAAACGTACTGCAATCTCTTTGTGATGAACTTCCGAAACGATAAGTTTTATAGCCTAATTGCAGAGACTGAGTCCCAGATGCGCACAGTAATAAACGGACACAGCAGGCTGAGTGAAACGGACACAGACCAAATGTGCACAGACCAAATGCACACGGACCAGATGCACACGGGCCAAATGCGCACGGACCAAATGCGCACAGTTGCAAACCTATGTGGTGCAGAGAATGCTTTACACACACACACACATACACACACACACACACACACACACACACACTCACGCACGCACGCACGCACGCACGCACGCACGCGCGCACACACACACGCACGCACGCGCACATGTGGGGTGCAAGTGGGGGCTTCGCCCTCCTCCCGCACCCACCCCGTCGATAGAGATGCCCGAAAAGTCGCAACCCATGTAATAAGTTTGTAGGTTACTGTGTCCGTTTGGTCTGTGTGCATTTGGTCCGTGCGCATTTGTTCCGTATGCATCTGGTCCGTGCGCATTTGGTCTGTGCGCATTTGTTCTGTGTGCATTTGATCTGTGTCCGTTTCACTCAGCCTGCTGTGTCCATTTATTACTGTGCGCATCTAGGACGCTCCTATTGCAGACGTTCTGGAAATATTATATGTGTTATTATATTTTATAGAATAGAATAGACTTTATTGCGTCCCAAATACGGGGTATACAAGGCGCTTTTTTCACGGAGCGTTCCCGAACCGTTCACATACATAGCCCCTCCACTCCCGAACCGACCTGGCCATATGCGACCCTTACAATCTGTTACCCCCCGCCCCCCTCGCACGCCCTTTCCCCCATCCCCTCCCTCTCCTCTCTGACCACTCCTTCTCTCTCTCTATCCATTTCCTCCCCGCTGTCTTCTTTAACCCCTTCTCCTTGAACCTCTCTTTCCTTTTTCATCCTTGGACTTCTCCTCCACTTTCTCCTCCACTTACTCTCCTGTCTTCCTCTGCTCTCTCTGTTTTACCTACTCCATCCTCCTCATGCTTTCTCTCCTTCCCTCCTGCTTCTCCTCCGTCTCCCTCTATCCGAGTCTTCTCTCATTTCCATGTCCAAGGATGTATTCTCTCCACTCTCGCTCCTTATTCCATACTCCTTTCGTCCAATCTCCTTCCCTCTCCTTCGTTTGTCTGCCACCTGTCACAAATCAAAAACATTTTTAATAATCATGTCCTTCTGCCACTTCTTCAGCGTCATCCCTCTTTCTTCTTCCTCCTCTCTCCTTCTCTCCTCTCCTTCTGCCTTTCTCTTCCACAGCCTCTCCTCCTCCGCCTCCACCTCTCTCCACCACTCCTCCATCATCTCTTCTGTCACCTCGTTCATCTCTTCCCTCCTCTCCTTGTCTTTCTCTCCTCTGACCCTCAACCCCTCCCCTCCATCTGACCTCCTTTCCTTGCTCTTCGCTTCTTCTTCCCTCCTCTCACCTTTTATCTCCTTCTCCTTTACCTCTCCTTCCCCCTCAGTGACCTTCCTCCTTCTCTCCTCTTCCTTCCTCTCCTTGCTGTCCCTCTGCTCGTCTCCGCTTCCTCTTCTCTTGAAATCTCTACTTCCAACCTTCTCTTCTGTTGATCCCTGCTCTTCTTGTCCCTCCGTCTCCTCTTCCCCTCTGCTCTTTTTCTGTTCTCTTTCCTCTCCAGTTTTCCCCTGTCTTTCCTCTTTCTCTATCCAACTCCTCCATAACCCCACCAAGTCCACTATACCTTCTCTTATTCCTCTCAATTCCTCTCTAATTTTCCTCAGCTCTCCGCTGTCCATCTTCCCGTCTTCCACCTTTTTTCCTCTATCACTATCCTTTCTGCTTTCTTTGTTCCGCTTCCCGCTTTTCACCTCCTTTTTCACCACCATCTCAGTTCACGTCACCTCGTGCTTCCCTTCTCCCTACTCCTTTTCGATGTTCGATTCTTCTCCATCTTTCCACTCTCGAACTCTCCACCAATCCCCATCTCATCGACCCATCGCTTTATCGATATCCCATGATTTACCATTCCTTTCCCTCTCTCATTCCTTCCACCAATCCGTTTCTCTCCTCGTATATCGATATCTCGCATCCGTCACTCGCTCCTTCCGTCCGCCGCGCCATCTGTCCAGACCGCCTCTCCGCTTCCTTCCGATCCTGCGCTTCGCGTTCTTCCACCGACTCTCCATCTCTTCACTATCACCTGCTCCAATTTCTTTCACCATGTCTCCTGCTTCTCTGCCTTCCGTCTCGTGCTTCCCTTCAATGCCCCGGTTATTCCTCCTCCTCCTCTTCCTCGTCCATACCTTCTCACATCATTCCTCACTTTTTTCCACTAATTCACCTCTTTACAACCGCGAGCACTCACTCAACCAACCTTCTCCTTCCGCCATTTTTTCTCAATCTATCTTATTATATTTTATATTATTATATTATAATTTTTCTTGGCAACTAAACACTGCAACTAGTATGTAAGTTCAACATGACAACAATCGCCGTGCGCCGCGGCCCGGTCGCCCAACGCGGCGCAGCACGGCGGCGCGGTGTGAATTATTATTTTTAACCATGTTCCACCACTCCGATTGATTTAAAAAAAAAATGTGTTAAAGAAAAAGATCTAGAGATGTTTTTGTGAAAATATAAAAGTGGTATCTCAGAACTATCACCCCCAAAAAAATTCATAAAGAATTCAAAAATTTTTTTATCGGGTTTTTTTTACCACAAAAATTACTTAAAATTTTCTCAAATTTGTCTAAATGATGTTTACAACATATATTTTTTTCATTAAAATCGATCCAACCATTTTCGAAAAAAACCACTTTCTTTATTTTTCTTTCCCCCTCCATAACTCTCCCAAAAATGCAATTTTGTAACTAATATTTGTGGATTTTTTACATCTCAAGGGTGCCAACTAATGATATCAATTTAAGCTCGATTAGTGCGGGGGCAGATTTCACCTGCTTATTCCGCTATGCCCTTTAACTAAATATTTATTTTAAAAAAATTTATTTTAATGTTCATTTTTAAAATTATTTTAATAATTGTTTAAAATAAATGTTTTATAAGAATACAAAAACATGACTTTGTGGTAGAAAAACCATTAATTTTTATTTAAAAAAAAATTTTTTATTTACACTTTTATTTTAAATTTTTATCAGTGAAGCTTTTATATATAAACTTTTGACAAAAATAATACTCTAAAATAAAGTACTTTAAAATAAAATAATTATAATTGCAAAAATATAAAGAAAAAGTAATTTATAATTTATGTAATTTAATTATATTATTTTGTTATATACTATCTGTTTTCCCTTATATTTTCTCATTTTTTGTTAAAAAAATTCTTTTATATGGCACCATAAAAGGAATCGAACCTGCGCGATAATAATAAGTATACACCAACATTGTTAGAAAAATATGTGATATTTGCGACAATTATGTGATATTTGTTACAAATACAACACATTTTAGTATTAGTGTAACCGCGCCGCTACGTTCCGACAATGTGATTTTATGTTTCTGTATTTATTATAACATCTTTTGTATGTCTCTCTTTTTCTCTCACTCTAACTATACTTTCGACAAGCTGGCCGAGCAACGATGTTCTTTTGTTTTTCGGGTAGGCCTCGCGATTTTCGCATCTAAGTGTCGCGTAGTCATTGTTGCAACTTCGCAAGATGTCTCGCGAGGAGAACGTGAACGAGGATCAAAAAATGCCACGAGGTGAAGAAGATGTGGTGGATAAAAAACCGCCACCGATTACACGTAAAAGTAAGTAATTTATAGTACATATGTTATATGTTATATGTTATATATTATATATTATATGTTACACACACACACACACATACATGCTTGCGTGCGAGAGAAAGAGAGAGAGAGAGAGAGAGAGAGAGAGAGAGAGAGAGAGACAAGTGATAAAAAGTCGGATACTCTCGCCAAGATGAGTGAACCGCAGTGTCATTTTGGTGTATGGGTGTGTGTGCAATTATTTATTGTTTAGAGAATAATAATTTTTTTCTTATTACAGCGAGGAGTGACGGTGCCGTGATTACACGGAGCCGTCACTGCGACACATGTAGTAAGGATGCAAGGATGCCGCAGTCGACGGCGCCCGTACACAAACCGACGGCCGCGGCGCCCGTACGCAAATCGACGGCCGCGGCGCCCGTACGCAAATCGACAGCACCTCCTGAAAAAAAAGAAATAGAAGAAGGAGAAGAAGGAGAAGAAGGAGAAGAAGAAGAAGAAAGAGAAGAATATTTTGAAGATGAAATAGAAGAAAGACAAGGAGGAAGAGGAGGCAGAAGAGGCGGGAGAGGTGGAAGAGGACGAAGAGGCGGTAGAAGAGGAGGAAGAGGAGGCGGAAGAGAAGGAAGAGGAAGAGGAGGCCTTGTAACGAGAAATGTAAGTAATCTTTAACATTAGTTTATACATATTTGTCTATTTGTTCATCCTTTTATTTTATATCTTTTTTGTTTTGCAGCAACTTAACCATGCGGTGCGGCGGGCGATACAAAAGAAGAAAATATGCTGGAGGATATACGTATCCACATACTACGTATATTCCTCCAGCATATCAACCGCAGGCACCAACACCGTCTCCGGTCCAGCCGCCGCCGCCGCCGCCGCCGCAATATACGCCGCAAATGTATGGATATGCGTATCCATATACGTATCCATATAATTATCGCCCATATATGTAATTCTGTAAAAAAAGAAATAAATATGTTTAAAAATATATATTTTTCTTTTGTAATGATTCCTCTTTCTCTCTCTGTATACGTATACATACACACGCACGCACGCCCACACAAACACAGGCAAGCCGACACTCACGCAGTAGGCGCATACGCATGTACACACACACACACGACGCAGGCAGCAGCATGCACGCAGGCAGGCACACACAAACACAGGCAAGCCGACACTCACGCAGATAGGCGCATACGCATGTACACACACACGAATACAGGCAGGCACACACGACGCAGGCAGACATACACAAACCCAACTAGCAGCATGCACGCAGGCAGGCACACACGAACGCAAGCAGCAGACATGCATGTACACACGCACGCACGCGTCGTCCGTTGGAGAGATGTATGTGCATTGGGTTTTTAAAAGATTTATACTGACAAAATGTCGGTTACACAGACGACTTTAAGATGTAATTAATTAAATTTTAAAATAAACAAATTTATATTTTAAATTAAATTTAGTTAAAATTATTAATTATTATTTTTACTTTAATATTTTTTTAGATTTAAAAATTATACTTATAATATAGATTTTAATTAATAATAATAATATTAAGAAATAAAAGTTATAAATGCTACATAAAAAAATTAATAATGTTTATATAACATTTTAATTAAATAATAATTTAAAATTTTAAAATAAATATATTCGAAAAGCTTTAATAAAAATATTAAAAATATATTTTTAAAATAAAATTTTAAATGTTATTTTACAATGTGTTATTTTTAATTTTTATTACTTTGTATAGAATGGGCCCCTCCAACGCCTATTCTTGTGAGACGCAACCAATAAAATTTTTTCGTCTCTCCGTTTTTATTTTACTCCGTTTTAAATAAATTTAATAATCAGTATCGTTTTAAGATACGTTTCTGACTTTAAATATAATCAGTGCTATCTAAAACGACGCTTTTAGCATTTATTTCGCCAATACCGTCTAAACAGATGCCTCTGATTCTTATTTTAATCAGTACTATTCAAATTGACGCTTCTAGTTTTTTATGTGCTAGTACTGTCAGAACAAAAGCTTTATTTGATAAAATATATTTTATCTCTGTAATATTTTAAAAATATATTTTTTTTTATCTTAATAAAATATATTTTTATCTTTCTGGAAATGCCAGCAGTTTATTACCTTCTATAATTTTTATAAAGTGCTGTCTCATGCACTTCATGTTTCTGGAATATCTAACATTACAGGGATTGCCATCTAAGGCTATAGTTGTAGCGAAAGCTGCTGAGTAAATTCCACAACTTTTAGAATCAGGCTGCGTATCAACTTTTTCATAAATAATATCGCTCAACTTTATTCTTGGATATCGCAGATGTATATAATTTTTCTCTTTAAGTGACAACCTATCGTAATTACAATCAGGTAGACTGTCATATACGTAAAGTTTGGTGCCATCAAAAAATATACATCGCCAGTGTTCAATTCCATCTCCAGTCCATTGACTTTTTCCTCCAATTATTTGTAAGCTTTTGTTACTTTGACTAGCGTCAACATAATCAAGACATCCTTGATATTGCACACTTTGCGTTTGGAATTCAGTCGTTTCTCTTATTACGCGTAAAAATGAATCTAACGACTCATCATTTAACATATTATCAGACAAGACATTCTCTCTCACCAAAGAAATTGGTATAATAACTTCATTTAAATTTATTTGTCGTCTTGCTTTATCCTCTTCGGTTACATCCTTATAGCTTGTACCAATATATGTACAATCATCATCTTGCTCCATATCTTGAGCAAGCGCAGCAGTGGTAATTACATCCTTAGAGCTTGTACCAATATATGTACAATCATCATCTTGCTCCATATCTTGAGCAAGTGCAGCAGTGGTAATTTCTGCTCTTGTACATGAAATATCAAATCTTTCTTTTTCCTTATTTGCAATATTTTCTTGTAACGTATTTTGCCGAATACTTTTTCGAATATTGTCTTTTTTAGCTGCTGCTTTTTTTGCTTCTATGATGTATCCCGGATCTCTAATCGGCATATGTCTGTTATGACGACTATCTAAGATTTCCGGAAGCATACATTCATCATAGAAACGTGTTAGAAATGGCAGCATTTGATTTTTCCAAAAAGCATCGTCTCTATTTATATAAATCATTTTCATGCTTTTTGGTGTCCATATGACAAAAACGCAATACTCTCGTCGCGTTATGTTTAATTGCCCTTGAATTTGATAAAAGAATCGATGGTTTTTATTCATTTTATCTGGATTCTTTTTATCAAAAATGCCTTTCAAGGAAGGTATTGTTTTTATGGCTTCTTCTACTGTTAAATTTTCAGCTGATAAGGGGCATTTAATTTCTATCAAACCGTTTTCATCAAGAAGTCCATCGGGAGTTGTACCCAAGCATGGATTATCAGTATCTATGAATAATCCGCAAGGTTTCACAAATTTATTTAATTTGGTGGCCAATTCTTTTTTTGCAACTTCCTCCATTTCGCGACCATACTTTACGGCTGCGGTATCAATGAATGGAGGATATAAAATAGCTTTTACTGTCGCTGCACAAGATGTTGTCAGTCTCATGCGACATACGCTTCCAAAATTGGATGACGTTAACATTTTTCGTCTCAATGACAACCATAATTGCGATTCACTTTGTTGTCTGGTATCAAATTCAATTTTTTGCCAGTTTTTGGCATTTTCGAACAACTCTTCTAAATGGTGTTGACGAAGTTGCTCGAATGTTTCAGGTGGAAGATCTGGTTTTCGCGATTGCGGACCGTAATGACTATCTGTTTCTGGCTTTTTTTTAAATTTTTTTTGCCTTCCCTGTGCTTCTCGAGATTCTCTGGTTCTCGCAACTTTTCTTTGTCGCTGTTTCTCCAGATTCTCAACAACAGATGGAACATTTTTATCCATACTTCGATGTAATTCTGTAAGGATTTCTTGTGAATTATATTGTATGGCTGCTCCCGCAGATCTAGCATCGAATGAACCTCGTTTTCCAAAGTGAATGCGCTTTCCACCGATCATTTTACAGACTATTGAGTTAAACGATTCTGCAGGATTATTAGTTAAGCATAATAATAAACTGTCAGAATAACCGCTTATATAATAAATTGCACTTTCAATTTTTTGATACAAACCAAATAACTTTAGAAACGGTACATAATTTTTTTCCGTTTTATTTACATTTTTCTTGCACATTCGACCACGTATTTCGCATCGTTTATGTTCGCCAAAAACATGGCTAGGAATGTTCAAGATATCTTCCTGTAATTCTTTAACTCTATAATGTTGAGGTTTTTGTTCTTTTCTTCGTAATTCTGCTGCATTTTCTATTTCCTTTCGAATATTTAAAATATTCTTTTTCACAATATTTCGCGTCTGTACAAAGCCGTTTTTGGCTGAGTTATTTGTGACACAGCTTTCAACTTTTTGCATAAATTACGGAGTAAATGATTGGTGCATTCTATTTTTTTTACTGTCACCATTTGTTTATCGTATGGTGCGTTATCAAGAATGGTTTGAAATACGCTACTGTCACCATCCGCAATAACCGTTTTATAAATCAAATTATGAATTTCGAGACTACAATTAAAACCTTCCGCAATAGCATCACTTTCCATTCTTGTGGAACTTGCATTGCGATCAAAATTCTTGTAGCATTTGTGCGTTCTTGGTTCGATATTTTTCCGCTCTGCTATATCACATATTGAACAATATTTATTGCGGACACCAAGGAATAAAATCTTTTTCGTGTGGTAACCAATTATGGCTCCAACACCAGAAGGAGAATTATAACCAGTACCATACGTTCTCTTTAGCCAACAACCGTCTGCTACAACGGATATGTATGGAATACCGTTTATAACATCATTCCTTTGAAGAGCGAGTTCTCTTTCAAGTTCACCAGCTTTTTTCATACTTTCTGTTACGTCCTGGGGGAGGCAGGAAGTAACCGGGGCCGAGCGTAACCCGTAGTTCCCCAGGAGCGTAACTGTTTTGTGAGTTTGTGGTATATAAAAAAGAAAAATTGAATCCGGTGTAGATAATAAACCCTTTTTTCCTTTATATATTTTTTTTTATTGTTCTCCAGCTTGTTTTGCTCTTTTAAGAGGTGGTGCTCCTTCGAAGGGCTTGAGAAGCCTTCTATAAGCTTCTACGGACCGAGGGGTCGCTTTGCCGGATAAGGCGAGTTTGGGGAGCGACCCGACGAAGGCCTCGTCGCTTGTGACGCGGGGGCCTTGTCGCTGGGGTGGACGGGCCTGACGGTCCACTCTAGCGGGACGCGTGGGGGCTCGTATAGGGGCTTTGTCGGTCCCTGAGGGTAGCCGGGGCGGTGGGCGCCTGAAGGGAGCGAGGTTTGGTGCGCTATGGCAGGGTGGTGCCGGGGCAACTGGGCGGGTGCAGGGGGTAGGCTGTGGAGGCGGCAGCTCAAACGGGCCCGGTGATCCGTGGCGTCTCGGGGAGGTGTCGGGGGGCGGAGGTCGATCGAAGACGGACGGGTCGAACGTTCCAGCCTCGATAAGACGCCATTTTAATCGTTTGATTTGCCGCTTCCGTCCTCCTCGGCGAGACCGTGGCATGATGTCGCACTGTTTGGTAGTGAACCGAATTTATTAAACGAACCCATGATTATATAGAAAAGACACGTGTCAGGCAGGTAAATTTGGATAAGCGAGTGTTGCAAGAGTAGTGTAATTTGTGTAATGTTCCTCTCTTTCTCTCTGTTAATATTTATTTTCCTTTCTTTTAATTTTTATAGAAATGTTTAATCGGTGTAATTTTGCTGGGTTAGATGAGAAATCGAGTCAATCTATTAAGTTTGTGATTGTATAAGTCCGTGGGGGTAAAGCGCTCAAATAGGCGAGTCCATTGCCTTACGGAATAAGGAGGGGAGTGCAGGGGATAAGCGCCCTAGCGGGCAGCCCGTACCATCCCACGGAATGTATGTGAGAGATTGACTCGGGTTCTATTCTTACCTGTCTTGTTCCGTTCCACACGGACGCGGACCGAGAGTACGTCAACACAGAGAGAGAGAGAGAAAGAGAGAGAGATCAATGATAGTTATTCTTATTATTATTCGCGTTGTTACTGCCTGTCACGTGAATGACGCGGTTTTTAGTGGTGCTTTTAGGAATTGATTTTTAGGCCAAAAGTAATAATAATAAAAAAAAGGAGAGTACCTCTTTTCTTTTGTGGGTACTTTCTCGGATATTATTGGGAGGAAGAGCGTACTAATTGCGACAAGGCGTAGACAGCGTGAGGGGGGAGCGCCCAGGGAGGGCGCAACAAATCCCACGCCAAAGGAAAAGATGGGGCGTTTGTGACGGAGAGCGCCCTATGGGCTGCCCTATGGTGCACAGTTTAGATGGAGGGACGACGTAGGGGATGAGAAGCGCCTTAATAGGCGCCCGTTGTCCCCTGGACACCTCCTAACTTAAGCGCCCCGGTAGGCGCCCCTGGCTTGAAGTTCAGGGAGGAAGCAGGCGCCTGAATCGTAGCGCCCTGCTTCCAGGATGAGGATTCAGGGAAGTCGCTATATCGCTTCAGAATATTTTTGGGAGCACCGAGGATGGTTTTGCCCCGTATTTTGCCCCACTTAATAATTTTTCGCGGACTAATAGGTTTTTTTAGCCACTAGGTATAATAAAACAGTTATATTGAACAGATTTTTCTTTTTAAGAGAGAGAAAACAAAAACTTTATTTTAAACAAAGTTGAGCGAGTCTACACTTGACAATGATTTTACGGCGCTTGTATGTACGAGAGATATTACTTACGCACTGCTCGGTTTCTTGTTTAAATTCTATCAAGAATTTAATAGTCTCGATGTCGTATACCTTGTAGTAGTAAGAGCACGAAGGCTAATAATTATCGCGTGGATAGTACTTTCTTCAGAGTAACGTCTACTGGCAGCGCGACTCGTTATGGGAGCGAAAATGCTGCTTCCTGAGGCTCTCGCGCTCCTTATATACCCCAAAACTAGGGGGTCCTAGGGGTACGCGGGTGTAGGGAAGCTCAAATCCATGGAAAATTCCGCGACAAATAACCATTACTTTTGAATTTTCATAGTTTTTAATTTTTATTCGGATCATTATAAACTTCGGTCAAGAGGTAGCCAGGGTGGTTAGCGTTCGAATGCTTCCTTCGCCTTCCCCCTATCACCTCTGTGAGCGGAGCAATTAAACCGCATACCTTTGTAATTACTTTACTTATTCTATCTTACTCATACTTCCCGATTGGAATAATGCTCGAGCTATTGCTATCCCACTTGGTACACGCGCTCCGCGGCTGGACCGACTCTTCGGTAGCGCGAGGGTGTCACGCGTGAACCGCATGGTTTTCAACTATTCACATTATTCCAGGTTGCTAATAATGTGAAAGAGCTATAGCATGACGGATTGCAGTATTATCAATTAACAAGAGAGTTGAGGGGTGGCGGTTGCACCCTGTCGTTAATAGCAATAGAAAGGCGACGAAAGAATGTTGCTCTTTTAATGAAATTTTTAACTATACGCGGCATGATTCGATGGATTTGAGCTTTAACAATTGAGGTAATAATTACGCACGTGATAACAATAAAATTAATAAAGAGTATAAGCGTAGGGTGTACGCGCTGATACTCCGCGCGTCTGATTTCGTGGGGAGGGGAGCGCTCGGTGAGACGGGTGCTCCGGCGGATCACGCGAGAGCGCGGTGCGCGACGTGAGATGAATTAGGTAAAAAAAATTTCATCGAACGTAACACTTTCCATAGCTGTTTTTTGAAAATCGTCAACTATTTGGTCTCTGTACTTTATATAAGTTGGTTCAGACATTGACGAAATATTCATAGTTGCATGTAACTCTTGTAACTGGGCATAGCCAATTCCAGTTGTAATAGTTCCAGCTGCAGCAGCACTATTAATATTTAATATGCCGTCTGTTTGTGGATGTGACCAAAAATGTGCTTCATAGTTGCACATTCGACATTTAAAAAAGAATTGTGTCAAATATCCAAAGCGACGAGAATTTATAAGTACCCAATCTTTAAATAGGCACTCTATTCCTCGCGCATGGTCATCAAATGTCCTGTGCATCTCTCTCAAAAAATGACCAATATTTATTATGGAATCAGTTTCAGGCTCGTGTACTTGGATATCATTTTTACACGAGCCTTTTTCGATGATAAGACTATCGTCATCATCTTCGCAAAATTGCATATTTTCATGCGTAACTTTGCTTTTTAATTTACTTATATCTAGGCATGCTTTTTCAATACGGTCCTGTAAATCTATCACCTTATTATTATTTATCAGTAATGTCACTGATGTCTGGCTATTGATAGATTCGCTGTCCGTAATCTTTACATTACCTTCCTCTTGCATCTTTTTCGATAACCGCCGTCTAAAAAAAATAATATTCATTTAATATATATTCACAATATAACAATAAAAACTATTTATAAAATATTGGTATTATGAAATGTATAATTTTACGTATGTGTGTGTGTGTGTGTGTGTGTGTGTGTGTGTGTGTGTGTGTGTGTGTAAGTTGATAATGTTAAAAGACTTATAAATTCATTATTATTTTATTATTTTAGACTGTATATGCAGTAAATATTTAAAACTCATAATAATAACAGATGTTTCTTTTTGCATGTATTTAATAATATCGTCAGAATTGACGCATACATTATCATCGAAGTCGATGTATCATGTATTTATTTCACCAGTATCGTCAAAATAAACGCATCAGATTTTTATTTTGTTAGTATTGTCAAATTGAACGCATCTGACATTTATTTTGTCAGTACCGTCAAATTGGACGCATCTGACATTTATTTTGTCAGTACCGTCAAATTGGACGCATCTGACATTTATTTTGTCAGTACCGTCAAATTGGACGCATCTGACATTTATTTTGTCAGTACCGTCAAGCGGGATATATATGACATATATTTCACCAGTACTATCTTAATTGTTACTTCTGGTATAAAGTAAACTATTATTTGTTATTATTATGAGTTTTATAATATTGAAAGAAAAATAAATTATTATTTTAAGTAAAAAATGCTAAGTTATATATTTTTCTCAGTGTATGTATGTAAGTATGTATGTAGGTAGGCATGTAAAGAGGTATGTATCTCTATGTAGGTGTGTAGGTATGTAACACAATAATTATTGACAGTTGCATCTTTCTGTTCAATAGTTCTATAGTTACTAATAAATAAAACATTAATACATAAAAAAAATACAGTTCTTTTCGAAGCAGCAAAAAAATGCTTTAGTATAAAATGAAACGCCAGGTTCACACCGCGTTTGAATTTGTACTATGCAAATTTCCGTCTTCAATCTTAGATTCGAATACCGGCCTAATATTACAAATCTACATGATCTGTGACGAAAACTTTTGTCACATAAAACACGAGATGTTTTGTCAATCTTGTGCTTTACTTTCTACTAAGATACTTTTTGCTTGAGCAGAACTCTTTATGTTAGCTATCAGGAACTATATAATTATTGAAAATAAAGACACAACTCTAATTAATTAAGAAATTTTCCCGAAATATGACAGATTCACACACACACACACACACACACACACACACACACACACACACACACACACACACACACACACACACAGAGAGAGAGAGAGAGAGACAGACAGACACATAACATAATTGAAAATACTAACCTTTGTACCCATCTTTTCTTCTTAGAAAGTCGAGGATACCAAAGAGGCAAACGTTTTTTGTTATATTTCTTCCCCATTGCTTGTACTATCGATAGTACACAATATATTTATTCACTAACTCACTGAATTATTTAATTCTGCACGTAAGATGTGACACACGTTACGACGTGAACGTCTCCCCGTGCCGTGGGTCTTTGTTTTGTAACATGCGTTAGATCGGTAACAATTGGCGCCAAGAAAAAGTTTGCGCAGTAGATAATACCGACGCACAAGACAGTCCGTTTACTATATGGTATATATATACTACTGTGATATAGCACGATGAAATATAATAATATAGCAAAAGCTGTAGCACGAGTCTTTCAATAATAAAAGTTTTAAAATAATTATAATTTATTAATTATATAATTTCAAAATCTGTATATATATTGCGAAGACCATTTTCTTTTATAGAAAATAATAAATAAATAAATAAAATTTTAAAGCCTTGTTCTCACATGTTTTCTACTTGTTATTATTAAAAGTTTGTGCATTTAAAAAATATATTACGCAATTTTGTGATAGTTTAAAACTAATTTTATTGCATTAAAACAAATCCTTGAATTAAATAAAATAAATTAAATAATATAAAAAGTAAAATCAGATCTAACTTTTATCAGAATTAATTTAAAATTAAGACAAAATTTATAATTTTAAAAAAATAAATACAATCAATAAGACAAAATAAATTATATTGCATGATATGATATTTTTATGTTAGTTATTATTGTAAAAATTAATAAGTATTAGATATTAAATATATTGAACGTTTATTTTCTATACTATATACATTAAAAGAGAAAATGTCAAAGTAAGAAGAACCAAATATTTCTTATGACTTTCTTCCAATATTTTTCTGTTATAAAATTTATTTGTAAAAATAATATTAACTTTCCTACAAAATATTTTGTGAAATATTCTTCTAAAATATATATTTTTTTAATTCGTCTTATTTAAAGAGATTGCAATCTAACGTAAAAATAGATAATATATTGTCTAGAAATTTAACTTTTATTTCGTATTTAAATAAACCCTTTATAAAGAAACATGTTTAAAATTTTTTGATGGGAAATAATGTTTTTCTAAAAATTTTATTTCTAAAAAATAAACCCATCAATAAGAAACGTGAGGTGTATTTCATAGAAATATATATTTCGACGTCATAAATTTTTTTATAACAAATAAATATCGAAGAAAACGTCACAATAATCGCGAAGTAAATAATAATTGTGCTTTATTGGTATATAAAAATAAATATTTTGTACAGAGATTTAAAACTATTTATAAATCTCGTCTTACGTTAATAAAAATTTTTCATACATTGTTTTGAAAAATAAAAAAGGACAAAAATACAAAAGGAATCGAAGTCGGATTGACAAATTGGTAGGCACTCGCCCGCTGTTCGCCGGCACACAGCTTCTTCGTAGATCGCTGTTACAATCACACATATATATATATGAACCGCCAGAACTTAAAAAATTTTTTTTTTTTACGGCTGAGTGTTGCTTTTTATTCTTTAGCCTATGTACTCTGGAGTATTATACAAAAAAAGTCATTCAAATCGGCAACCCCAAGTCTGCATTTTCTCCTTGCTAGTTTATTCCGTTCTCCCTGCAAGCGCTACGTCAAAAATTTTCAGACACTGTGTATATATGTATATATATATACTATATACATATACATATACTATATACATATGTACATATATAATTTAAGATTATATGTGATATATAATAAATATCGAAACGATCGATTGTAATGAAAGAAGAATACCTAAAAATGTTAAAAAATTAATCATAAAAATCATGATAAATTTTTATATTTAGTTTTTGTCGAAGTATGGAAAATATCTGTTTTACAAATTGAGACAGAGAGAGACAGAGAAAGAGAGACAGATCATAACAATTGCGAGAGCCGTCGCCGCGGTCGCTTCAGAATCATTGCTAGGGGGGGGGGGGGGAGGGGGACGCGACCAGCGTTGCCACACTTGATGCTCTGTCTAGTCGGTGTGACGCAAAGCTGTAGTGGTGGCGACGCACACACGGAAGAAGCGGAGAAGCCGTGTACGTGTGCTGCTCGACGTTCGACCAGTTCCATCACGCTTCGTCCACGCTTTGGGAAAGCGGAAGAGTGCAGACAGCTCGCTCTCTCTCTCTCTCTCTCTCTCTCTCTCTCTTCCAAGCTCTACCCGATTACCCGATGCTTTCCCTCAGCGGCTTGACTCGTTCCTTAGGAGACACCGGAGTGTGATAATAATCGATTGAAACTTATTCCGTCGAAATATTATCATGTCAAATATTATTGGGTAAAAGGATAATTGGCAATACTTATTCATTCGCGAGAAAATCGAGAATAAAAATTACGAATGCACCTATCAACCCAAAAAAGAGAATTTTCTGGCAAGAAGCGCGTAGCACAGTGGCAGCGTGCTAGACTCGTAATTTTGACATTGCGGGTTCAAATCTAAAGCAACTTCTTTTTTTAATGACACAATTTTTTAAAATAAATTAATATAATTAATACGTTTTAATTATTTATTTCATAAAAATACATTTTTTCTTTGCCTGGTAATTGTATTTTTAAACATTAATGACAGCAATAAAATATACACAACGCAAATAAATTTGAAACGAAATTTGAAATTTTTATTTATGTAGAAGTAGATGGAACAGTACAAGTTGCAGGATGATATTTATCATAAAAACAAACGAAACAGTAATTTGCACGACATCTCGAGCATCGTACAAAAGCCGCCTTTTTGCAATTTGACGCAAACCGTATGCGACCACGCATACCGTAACATGTTTTCAAAAATCGGAGCGGACAGTTGATGATGTAGAATGGAATGAATTTTAATGCAATCTTTACGAGATGCTATTTCGTGTTTCTTCTAATAAAAGTGAACAATTCTGCAAACGTTTAATGAAATTTTTTACCTGTCTATAAAAACGTATAACGTATTAATTTTCTCGCAAACGGTTGAGTATTTCCGATTATCCTAGTAATACTTGACATGATAATATATCGATAGAATAAATTTCATCCTAATCGAGAATTTGTAGTTTACTCCGAAACACGTCATATTTAGTAGTGACGCGATTTCGAGAGGCGAGCCGGCGAGCGTGAAGCGATGGATGCAGCGCTGCCACATTTGATGCTTTGCCTAGTCGGTGTGACGCAAAGCTATGTGATGGTAACGCACACACGGAAGAAGCCGTGTAGAAGCAGGTTTGGCAACGCTGGATGGATGGCGAGCGCGAGAAGCGAGCGGTAAGCGGAAACTGTCAGCTGAGCGCCTTGTTTGTTTTCGGAGATCTTGCGACAGAACTATCTTTTCTCGCACTCCCTCGCACGCTGTACATTTTTCCGACGATCCGAGTGTCTCGAAGAACTTTTCTTGCCACGTGTAGACGATGCTATATATATGTAGTATATAAAAACGTATAATTTTTTATTTATTGCAAATTATTGTAATAAATTATTACAAGAG